>NW_020173393.1:4524966-4525282 GCF_003031525.2 Neophocaena asiaeorientalis asiaeorientalis | reverse complement strand
ATGGACAGATCATCCAAAATGAAAATAAATAAGGAGACACAAGCTTTAAATGATACATTAAACAAGATGGACTTCATTGATATTTATAGGACGTTCCATCCAAAAACAACGGAATACACATCCTTCTCAAGTGCTCATGGGACATTTTCCAGGGTAGATCATATCTTGGGTCACAAATAAAGCCTTGGTAAATTAAAAAAAATTGAAATTGTATCAAGTATCATTTCCGACCACAATGCTATGAGACTAGATATCAATTACAGGAAAAAACCTGTAAGAAATACAAACACATGGAGGCTAAACAACACACTACTTA
>NW_020173393.1:4462178-4524299 GCF_003031525.2 Neophocaena asiaeorientalis asiaeorientalis | reverse complement strand
CCCTGACTTCAGACTATACTACAAAGCTACAGTAATCAAGACAGTATGGTACTGGCACTGAAACAGAAATATAGATCAATGGAACAGGATAGAAAGCCCAGAGATAAACCCACGCACATATGATCACCTTATCTTTGATAAAGGAGGCAAGACCATACAGTGGAGAAAAGACAGCCTCTTCAATAAGTGGTGCTGGGAAAACTAGACAGCTACATGTAAAAGAATGAAATTACAACACTCCCTGACACCATACACAAAAATAAGCACAAAATGGAGTAGAGACCTAAATGTAAGGCCAGACACCATCAAACTCTTAGAAGAAAACATAGGCAGAACACTCTATGACATAAATCACAGCAAGATCCTTTTTGACCCACCTCCTAGAGAAATGGAAATAAAAAAAAAAATAACCAAATGGGACCTAATGAAACTTAAAAGCTATTGCACAGCAAAGGAAACCATAAAAACTAGAGGGAAGACATATGGGGACATATGTATAACTGATTCACTTTGTTATAGAGCAGAAACTAACAGACCATTGTAAAGCAATTATACTGTAATAAAGATGTTTTAAAAAATTAAAAAAAAAATGAGTGGATGAAAAAGCAGGCCTAGAGAGCGACTTGAGGGTCTGTAGTATTTAGTGAGTGTGAAGAGGAAGACAAGCCTGCACAGGAGACAGAGAAGGAGTGGCCAGACACGGAAGAAAATACCCGGGAGAGTGTAGTGTCCCAGAGCCAGGGGAAGACAGTGTTTCAAGGGAAGGAGTAATCAGCTGTGTCAAATGCTACTCCTAGGATAGAATCAAGCTCCCTACCCAAAGGAAAGTGAAGATCTTGGATGAGTATTAGAACACCTTTCCCAGGTAAATTGCAAGATGTTCCTAAACAGAAGACCCTTCAGTGATCACCATAAGTCAACGGTGGAACACACCGGAGGGTCACAGAGGAACATCCTAGACATTCAGAGAGGCCATCTGAAAGGCCACAGTCCAGCAGTTCAGACAAATTCCATGAGTTCAGCAAACAGGCATCCCAGCTGAAATCCCAGACCCTGTACAGTGAGGTTACAGGGTCTGGGAGGAGCCATGCTTGGTTGGTCCAACTAGATTCCAGATATAGGGATTGCCCTGGGACGTGGTAAATTCTACTTGTACTTCAGCATCCTTTTAAGGGCACTGGCTCTAGCCACGAGAGATGTGTGCCTCTGTTCCTAACGTAAGTGTGCTGAGAGTGTTCAAAGGTGACACAGGTGTTAAACTGGCTCTGGGACCAAAGGCCA
Organism: Neophocaena asiaeorientalis asiaeorientalis; assembly: GCF_003031525.2. Classification (NCBI taxonomy): domain Eukaryota; kingdom Metazoa; phylum Chordata; class Mammalia; order Artiodactyla; family Phocoenidae; genus Neophocaena; species Neophocaena asiaeorientalis. Next base: position 4,523,018 of record NW_020173393.1, on the reverse strand, counting down.
GATAGCACTGACGTGTGGCTCCTACGTCGGAGAGGAAGAAGAGAGGGGCAGAGACAGATGGGCTAGTCCTTCTGCTGCAGTCAGGAGCTTGTCCACGGGGCTCATGTCGTAAGTGCAGATGAGAACCTGCAACAGGACTTACAGGGAAGCACATCAGGGTTCGCTAATGATGGGGCCTCCTAGCAGTACAACCAGCTCTTTCAGGCAGGTACTGAGCACCTCATCAAACAGAAGCTCAATTACTACTACTTTTAAAAATTTAGCCTAAACGTATCAATGCATTACTGAGCACCAAAAAATGTGCTAATAAGCCCTTTTCATATATGAAGTCATTTAATCCTCACAAAACTTGACACAGAAGATGCTAGTTTTATTTTCCCTTTTATTTAGATTAGGAAACTTCACAAATGGGTGAAGTGACTTGTCCAAAGCCATATAACTGGTGAGCTGGGATTCTGTGCGCAAGGCTCACCCCCTTATCATTACAATGAACTGTCCTTGATGGAGCTACTGTTAAGGAAATGCCAGCCCTGGGTCCACCTAGAGAGTTGGCCATCTGACTGGAAATCCAAGGGGTCTGGAAGCCCATTAGTAATACGGTAACTGCATTACTTTTGCCCTAAACCCACCCTTTTCATGAGAGTTTTAAACATAGTATCAGTCCCCGGTCCCTAAAAAGCTCTGTCTCTGGCCCTGGGCGACGTCTGTCTACCAAGCAGGAACTAGAAGTCTGAGAATGGAGAGAAAGGGGGGGATTTGCATGCATCCTCTTCACCTCTGCCCTCCACTGGGAGCCAACCTAAGAACAGTCCAAGTAAATCAGAATTAGCGAGTAGGCACCAGGTGGTACATTTATCCATTTGGAGTAGCTTCAAGGCTCTACCTGAGTCCCCTGTGTGGTGCAGTCATCAAAAATAATCTTGTGAACTCAGTCTGCAATGACAGGAGACTGCTGTTTCCAATACGAGGTTGCATGTCCAGCCTTATACCCCAGCCAGCTGCGCCTTCCATGCTCTGAATACTCCCAAAGGTTGGGACAGTTCTCTCAAAGCAGCTGCTGCTGCCCCCTGCCCTTGACTCTTTGCACGAAAGCTATGGTGGCTTAGAATCTAGTCCCCTCCTAGCTCCAGCCCAGAGTGCACATCTGGCTCTCAATGTGCTACCTATCGACTGTTGCATATGGAAACCTGGCATCCAAGGCAGGGCTCTTAGTCTTTTGAAGCCTGCCTCTCTTCCTCAATACATGGGGCCCGGGTACTATGTTCCCCCCTCAACCCCCAGTCTCCTCCTATGGTACCAAACAACCATCCCAGTTTATACTCCCCAGGGACTCCTGAGACCCAATAAGGACAATGCTTCTCTGTTCTTCTCTGCACTAGTCAGACCACTCTGGTGAGGCTTGTTCACGTGTGGACTCCAACCCCTGAGAGGGCCTTCAGGGTGAAGACAGGCCAAGAGGCTTGCCACTCAAAGTGTGGTCCAATTACCAGAAGCATCAACATCATCTGGGAACTTATTACAAACGCAGACTCTCGGTCTCCACACCAGATCTGCTGAATCAGCTCCTGCATTTTACAAGGTCTCTAGGCGATTCTGGTGCACATGAAAATCCAGACATCATTGACTCTGGAGGAGTGACAGTCAGAATCGGGATTTTTTTGGCCTAGAGAAGGGGAAGATTCATATGAGACTGAATTCTTGCCTTAAAAATGTTGAAAGGCCATTGTGGAAGACGGAATAGATTTGGTCCCTTTAATTTTAAAGAGCAGAGCGAATACAAACCGGTAGGAGTGACAAGAGTAGATTAGGGGCCAACACAAGGAAAGGTTTTAATGTGGAAATGCCACCCAGATGAGGCTAAAGCCCAGCCCTTTGGACACAGTGTTATGATGTCGCGAGGGGCACGAAAGCACTCGTGGTTCCCAAGTCCTATTTCAGACTGCTCACTCTGTCTCCACCGGTTCTTACCTCCTGGGCTTCCTGGATGCTTAACCAAGCCCTCAATGCCTCACTTTCATGAGATGCTGACCTTTCTTCTCGGCTTACTGACCCTACCTTCCACCTCAACCCAGCATCCCTTTATTACAGTGATACCCATGCTCTGAGTGAGAGAAATTTTCCCTGTCATCCTTAGATCCATGGGACTCCAGTGGGGCTCTACCCCCCAAACCCCCAAGTTACTCAAAAAGGCAGGAATGTGTCGACAACGATGAAATGCACTGTCTGGGCACTCACTGTGCTCCCCAGCAAGCAGAAGGGGCTACGTGACCTCTTACATCCCTTTTGATGATGAGATGCTGTGGTTTTATGAGATTGGTCAAGAGCAATGGGTTTCAAACTAGAAATATATGAGCTTGCACCCAGACTCCACCCCTAACTAGTTGTGTGACCTTGATCAAAGCTGTTAGCCACAATGTGACTCGATATCCTCATTTGTAAAATAGGGAGTAAATGACAAGTTCACAGGGCTTTCCTAGGGATCAAATGTAAAAACGGAGGTAAAAACGCTTAATAAACTCTGAGAATTCTGCTCACGTATGTGGCATCATGATGGCACGACCTTGGAACTGGTTCCAGGTGGTAGCAGGGTTTCATGTGTCTGTCAAATGCGGGTGCACCGTGGGTGCTGCCTCCTGGCAACCTGCTGCCCAGGTTCATCCAAACCTTAGGACGAAGGCAGGCAGAGACCCCCGAGTGATGCACTTGTCTTTCCTCCTATAGGCAAGGCCGGTATCAGGCTTCTGTCTGGATGACTTAATGGCAGCAATAACATAATTTGGCAACAAGGCATTAATAATTCTTTCTCAAAGTACTCTCACTGGCTACAACCCTAATTCTATAGCTTTACTTCAGAGAATTTCCCCTGTAAAGATAATGGAGCAAAAATAGAAGTTGCAGATAAAGAACATCTAATTGGAACTGTTAAAACCAAGCAAACCCCCGCGGCCACATAACCCATGCTGGTGATCATTGCTGATGACAAAGAAAGGAAGCTGGCTCTCGGGGACACAATTCCTAAAAGCTACAGTCTTTCAAACACACAGTTGCCTCTTAGCTATCCAAGGGCATTTATCCCCGCATCTACCATGCTGGTCGTTTATGCCCATCTATTTAATGACTTCTTTTGTTGAAGAGTTTTTTCCGTCTTTACTTTGGCTTTACATGCATCTGGCACCCAGTAGAGAAAACCTCCGAAATCCTGACTCTGAGCTGCTACCTCTATGCCAGTGAAGGTTTTGAACATTGCAGGTATCTCTGAGTATTGGGGAGTTTTGCCATGAGGAGGCACCAGGGAGAAGATGAGGAAGCTGGGCAAGTCTCTGGCTCCTCTAAAGTCAGGTATGCACCATATCCCTTCTTGCTTTCCCTGGAAGTGAATTCTCAGAGTGGTAGGCTATTTTTAAGATGGAATTGAAGTCCAAGATAGGAAAGAAGTTGGTAGGAAAGCATCTGGATACTTCATTAGATTCAAGCCTCCAGACTTTACAAATTGCATCCCAAGGCATTGAGAGCATTTGTAATTGTGATCATGAACTACTTTGGCAGTCTTTGAAGACTGAAACTGTAGCGAACAGGAGGGGTGCGAGAAGCCTGGGGAGAAACAAATGCTGTTGTTGACCTTTTTTTTTTCTTAATGGAAAATGTAGATTCCATATATTTCACACAAGGAAGTGTGATGTTGATACAGGAAAAAATATAGACTGGATGATTAAATCAGATTTTTTTCCTCACCATTTACTAAAGGAGGAACTCATTACTAGCAGCCCAGGCTCCACGTCAGTCAGCATCCAACCAGAAAAAGGGAAACTGTTCCAAACATTTAAAATGGAGCAAATTTACTAGAGAATTGGTACCCAGGGGTCAGGAGAGGATGGTGAGGCAACCCAGTGGGTAGCAACCTCAGGAGCCGTTACCCAGCCCAGACTAGAGAGACAAAGGTTCAACAGAGCCTGGAGGTCGGGGCCACCCAACAGAAGCTGGAACTCCAGTAGACCTATGGGAGAACTGGAGCCACAGAGGGGACACGGTCACTGCCAAAGAAGGGGCCTGAGGCCAAGAGAGAGAAGGCTTCTCCTTCCTCTCATGCTACAATTCCTGTCTCCTATTGGCCATACCCAGACACCAGCTGACATGGGGCCCAGGAAACACAGCCTACGGGGGTTACCTGCACAGCAGAGGGAAAGCAAGGGATGGATGTGAGGCCAAATGGGCCAAGGGCCAGCATGAGCTTCCTATGAACAAATGATGCGAGGTGCACCTCATTGCCACTTTTGAGAGGTGTCTGGACTTGTAAATCAGGAGGAATGTCCAGTACTGTGTCTTCACTGCAACAAAGTCAAGCCCAAGCTGCAGAAATTGTGACTGGCTTTCAGGACAGCCAGGTGTTAAATTGTATCCAGAAGATGGCAACAGCAGAGTCAGGATACCTGACCGCATGTGAAACAGCCGTATTATTAATAATAGACTTTAAACACGTTTGGAGATTTTACTACAAGCCAGGCTGCCATGTTAAGCCCTTCCCATATGCTATCCCTTTTAATCATCACGACAACCCTACAAAGCAGGTTCTATAATTATGCCCATTTCAGAGATGGGGAGACTGAGGCTCAGAGAGACTAAATAACAGTAGCAAGCGGCAGAGATGGGGTTTGAACGCTGGCAGTCTGGTACAGACTTTATTCTCTTTAAACCACTATACTATTCTGCCACTTCTTCAATAAATAGGGGAAGGGATTGTTCAACAAAGAAATCTGGCTGTCTTTCCTAAAAAATCTGGAAGAAAGAATCAGACTGGTTCTTTAGGGCATCCTTAGGGGATCTAGAATCTTATCTTGATCAGCCAGACTAAGGCATCTTTGTATTTACTGCTGTCCCTGCTGAGTTTGCCACCTGCTGTCATCATGCAGTTCTATTTCATACCTGCTTTTCTTGAAGATTATCACCCCTCATGCCCTCCCACCAATATATCACATTCTAATACCTAAGGGATTGATGAACATGTCATGTGAATCTTGTTATATGGGCCAAATTATACAGACTTTGCTCAAATGATATTTAAACTTGACCTTTTTAACTTAAGTTCTCTCATCCTTTTCACTTTCCTTGTACATCAACCACCACCTCCAAGCCCTTCACACATTGAGTTTAGTTTTATTATTAATCTCTGGGCTTTCTCTGTAATATCTTTCTTGATATTTAGCAATCAAAGCATCCCATATAATCCCACAGGGAGACAAACAAGCTCAAGGTTAGGGGACTGTTTTCTGCTTTATTTCCAATACTCTTTCTTTGATCTCACGATGACTAATTTTTAAAAATTGTTGACTACCTCCCCGACACCTCAGAACAGTGCCTCCCTCACTAGATCTGGTTGATAATGGATTACTTGAGAAGGATAATTCCATCATTCTTCCAAGTGACATCACCTAGGATGTTTCTCAAGTAATAAATAAATTGCCTCAATTCATCATATGACAGTAATTGCTTTTAGCCAAGATTTAACTTAAAATCAATGTCAAGTAGCTAGAAAACACTACGGAGACTCAGGTTCTTCAAAGATAGCTCTACCCTTGCTGGGGAAGACCATTTAACAAGTACTGAGTTAAGTATAAAGTAGATACAGATTTCTAATACCCCAGACTCCCGCAACATTACCTAGCCAGTCCTAAGAGGTTGGAATTGACTTAATCACGACCTATACAACTAAAACTGCTAAATACTGCTGACAGAGTTGCCCCTTTCTTTCAGTCTTCAATGGAGGTTAGCACCCTGTGGACGGGAATAGCTTTAATTGATTGTTTGAAAGCACTCCGGCCACTCAAATAAATTGTTCCTCAAATTCTGATTCTGCTTGGTTCCACGCGTCTCCCGGATCTGTGTTTCCAGGTGGACCTTCCTTTACACAGCAAATGCTCTGTGTAGGTCAAATTCTAATTCAGTCATGTTACAGACGGTAGGAAAGTGGCCATATAAGATCCTAGCGATGCATTTCTTCTGGGTGCAAGTAAACTCCTTTGTTCTAAGAATTTTTCATGCATTTGGAATTTCGCATAATAGACTTAAGAGCAGTCATGCCCGGTTGATGCCAACTGTTGTCATTACTGACACATCCCTTGGAAGGCATGCCCTTTCAAGGCCTTCACTATCGGTGGGCTGAGAAGTCCTTTTTACTTGGTCTCAGCTGCTCCCTCTTGTGCCCAGGGGAGGCCTGGGGCATGAGTGTTGGACCCTAGCTTGTGGCCAGACTAGGACCGTAAGCTCTGCCTAGTGTTGGGGGTGACACTTCTAAGAAGCCAGAGGTGGGTGCACTTTGTAAACTGGCTTAGGTGTCAGGCCATAATTAGGGTTAAAGACTGGGATGTGGGAGGCTTCCGGGAAGATGGCAGAAGAGTAAGACGTGGAGATCACCTTCCTCCCCACAGATACACCAGAAATACATCTACACGTGGAACAACTCCTACAGAACACCTACTGAACGCTGGCAGAAGACCTCAGACCTCCCAAAAGGCAAGAAACCCCCCACGTACCTGGGTAGGGCAAAACAAAAAAGAATACACAGAGACAAAAGAATAGGGACGGGACCTGCACCAGTGGGAGGGAGCTGTGAAGGAGGATCTGCCGAAGAGGCAAGAGACTTTTTCTTACCTCTTTGTTTCCTGGTGCGCAAGGAGAGGGGATTAAGCGCGCTGCTTGAAGGAGCTCCAGAGACGGGCGCGAGCCTTGGCTAAAAGCGCGGAGCCCAGAGACGGGCAGGAGACGCTAAGGCTGCTGCTGCCGCCACCAAGAAGCCCGTGTGCAAACACAGGTCCCCAATTAAGGACGTGGACTTTGAGAACAAGATTTATGATTTTTTCCCCTTTTCCTCTTTTGTGAGTGTGTATGTGTATGCTTCTGTTTGAGATTTTGTCTGTATAGCTTTGCTTCCACCATTTGTCCGAAGGTTCTATCCGTCCATTAAAAAAATTTTTTTTTCTTAATAATTATTTTTTATTTGAATAACTTTATTTTACTTTTTCTTTCTTTCTTTCCTTCCTTCCCTCCTTTAGACAAGGAATCATCTCAAATTGAGGAGGTGGACTTTGAGAGCAAGATTTATGATTTTTTTCCCTTTTCCTCTTTTTGTGAGTGTGTATGTGTATGCTTCTGTGTGAGATTTTGTCTGTATAGCTTTCCTTTCACCATTTGTCCTAGGGTTCTATCCGTGCGGTTTTTTTTGTTTGTTTGTTTCTTTTAAAATTTTTTTTCTTTCTTTTTCTCTTAATAATTATTTTTTTATTTTAATAACTTTATTACATTTTACCTTACTTTATTTTATTTTACTTTATCTCCTTTCTTTTTTTCTTCCTTCCCTCCTTCCTTCCTTCCTCCCTCCCTCCCTCCTTTCTTTCATTCATTCTTTCTTTCTCTCTTTCTACATCTACTAATTCTTTCTTTCTACTTTTTCCTCCCTTTTATTCTGAGCTGTGTGGATGAAAGGCTCTTGGTGCAGCAGCCAGGAGTCAGTGCTGTGCCTCTGAGAAGGGAGAGCCAACTTCAGGACACTAGTCCACAAGAGACCTCCCAGCTCCACATAATATCAAATGGTGAAAATCTCCCAGAGATCTCCATCTCAACACCAGCACCCAGCTTCACTCAACGACCAGCAAGCTACAGTGCTGGACATCCTATGCCAAGCAACTAGCAAGACAGGAACACAACCCCACCCATTAGCAGAGAGGCTGCCTAAAATCATAATAAGTCCACAGACACTCCAAAACACACCACCAGACGTGGACCTGCCCACCAGAAAGACAAGATCCAGCCGCATCTACCAGAACACAGGCACTACTCCCCTCCACCAGGAAGCCTACACAATCCACTGAACCAACGTTAGCCACTGGGGACAGACACCAAAAACAACAGGAAATACGAACCTGCAGCCTGCAAAAAGGAGACCCCAAACACAGTAAGATAAGGAAAATGAGAAGACAGAAAAACACACAGCAGATGAAGGAGCAAGATAAAAACCCACCAGACCTAACAAATGAAGAGGAAATAGGCAGTCTACCTGAAAAACAATTCAGAATAATGATAGTAAAGATGATCCCAAATCCTGGAAATAGAATAGACAAAATGCAAGAAATATTTAACAAGGACCTAGAAGAAGTAAAGATGAAACAAGCAACGATGAACAACACAATAAATGAAATGAAAAATACTCTAGAAGGGATCAATAGCAGAATAACTGAGGCAGAAGAACAGATAAGTGACCTGGAAGATAAAATAGTGGAAATAACTACTGCAGAGCAGAATAAAGAAAAAAGAATGAAAAGAAGTGAGGACAGTCTCAGAGACCTCTGGGACAACATCAAACGCACCAACATTCAAATTATAGAGGTCCCAGAAGAAGAAGAGAAAAAGAAAGGGACTGAGAAAATATTTGAAGAGATTATAGTTGAAAACTTCCCTAATATGGGAAAGGAAATAGCTAATCAAGTTAATCCTAAAGATGCTACCAGAAAACTACTAGAGCTAATCAATGACTTTGGTAAAGTAGCAGGATACAAAATTAACGCACAGAAATCTCTGGCATTCCTACACACTAAATATGAAAAATCTGAAAGTGGAATCAAGAAAATACTCCCATTTACCACTGTAATAAAAAGAAGAAAATATCTAGGAGTGAACCTACCTATACAAATACCGTATGCTAACACATATATATGGAATGTAAGGGAAAAAAGTGTCATGAAGAACCTAGGGGTAAGACAGGAATAAAGACACAGACCTACTAGAGAATGGAGTTGAGGATATGGGGAGGGGGAACGGTAAGCTGTGACAAAGCGAGAGAGAGGCATGGACACATATACACTACCAAACTTAAGGTAGATAGCTAGTGGGAAGCAGCCGCATAGCACAGGGAGATCAGCTCGGTGCTTTGTGACCGCCTGGAGGGGTGAGATAGGGAGGGTGGGAGGGAGGGAGACACAAGAGGGAAGAGATATGGGAACATATGTATATGTATAACTGATTCACTTTGTTATAAAGCAGAAACTAACACACCATTGTAAAGCAATTATACTCCAATAAAGATGTAAAAAAAAAAAAAAAGCCTGGGATGTGGCTGAGGTTGGAGTGAAATCTGAAGGGGTGATCAGGAGCCAGCCTGTGGCTGAGGTTTAAGCGCATCTGTTGGTCAGTCCGCACCCAAGGTGAGGGGTCAACGTATGCTTAGAGCTATGCTTGGACTTGGCCAGAAATTAAACTTCGCCCACAGCCATGGACGTGGGCAAAGCTACGTGACCTCCAAATGGACTACACGCATTCCTGTGGCCTCATTAGCACCCATTCAACCCTTGGCCACAGGGAAAAAGTCCTAGCTATTGCCTGATGTGAGTGGTGCTGGGATTATAATGATGATGTGGGTACAGCCAGGTACTGGGCATGCAAGGTGATTAGGGGACCACCCCGCTGTCTGAGAACTCACTATATAGTTGCGGAGACAAGTGTGCAAGCTGAACATCGAAGCTCCGTGTGAGGTCTGTACAGCGAAGGGAGTGTATGACTCTGCTTAGGCAAAACTAGACTACAAGCTTGATTTCCGTATGGCATCAGTGGTGTGGGACACGCTGTGGACCACCCAGTGGTCTCCTCCCTCCCTTCCCCACCCCGGCTCCCTGTGGTCCAGAAGAAGCCTGCCCCATGGATGAGGATGGAGAGGCCGAGTCAGCTCAGAACCGACAGTGCCAGCTCCCTGCTTGCAGAACTTGTGTGTTGAGCCTGGAGCCCAGGGGGCTCAAAGTTGCTTAGCTGTGGGAGTGAGGGGCACCCAAGGCCTGCGCTGGGGATTAAGGATTTAGTCTGAAGAGCAGATGTGAGAGAGAACACACACTCTTTCGGAGGCCCAGCGGCGAAAAGATAGTCCCTTTAGACTTTCTCTGGCAGCCGCTGTGAGAGAGCAAATGGTCACACTGAATGGATTGTTAATTCTTCCTGTGGAGTTCAGAGCAGTCCTGGGCAGCTGTAGAACAAGGGAAGCCTTCACAGGAGCAGTCAGCGTAGAGGCAGCACAAAAGCCTACCAGGGATGGCCTACAGGTCAAATGATGCCAGGACAATGGGAAACAGCCTGGTTGGTGAGGCAGAGGCCAAGGGCGGGGTGTGACCAGCAGCAGATGCTAAAGCTATTGAAATGCAGGAGGCAGATCACAGAGGGGAGGGTCAGGGCCACACAGGGGAGCCCCGCTGAGAGACAACTGCAGAGTCCAGCCAACTCGGAGACCCCACAGCGGGGGCAGGGGGGCCAGAGGGATTCTCTGGGATGTTGGCCCTTGGTCTTGGCCGCCTTGAGGTCTGTTTGCTGTAAAGGCACGGCTCTGGAAGGTGGACCCCCGCCTGCTGCCTGATGCTCAGGATTTCCAAGCGCGTTTCCAAGTGTATTAGTTTCCTAGGGTTGTAATAAATGACCACAACCTGGGTGGCTTAAACAACAGAAATTTAGAGGCTGGAAGTTTGAAATCAATATGTCAGCAGGGCCATGCTCCCTCTGAGGCTGGGTAGAATCTTTCCTCGCCTCTCCTAGCTGCTGGCATCTGCTGGCAACCCTTGGCACTCCTTGGCCTGTAGATGCATCACTCCAGTCTCCACCTCTGTCATCACATAGGTTCTCCTTGTGTGTCTCTGTCTTCACCTGATGTTTTCCTTTTCTTGTAAGGACACCAGTCATATTGGATTAGGGGCCACCTTCATGACTTCATCTTAACTAATTATATCTGCAAAGACCTTCTTTCTAAATAAAATCACCCTCACAGGAACTGGGGGTTAGTTCTCCTTCAACACATCTTTTGTGAGGGACACAATTCAACCCATAACCCCAGATTACGCTGAGTCATGATTCAAACAGCCTGGGAAGGGGCTGCAAATGGGAGGGAGGTCTTAGCATTTCACTAAGTAAATTCAAACACGAATGGGGTCAAATGGAGAGCACACAGTAAGAGGGATGGGAAACTCCTGCTTGGTCATGGGCTGAGTGGAACAGGAGGCTTCTGGAAGGACAGTAGGTCCTGGCTTTATTTGTCTGAACAACACAGCGGGATGTACCAGGGGCCAAGGTGTCCCCAAGGCTCTTACTCAGAAACATAATCCAATTCATTCCAACTGATTTCGGCCAAATTGATCCCCTAAGGGGTGCCACAAAGGGGCAGGAATGGGGAGGGGAAGAGAAGATTTGACCAGCCGGGGCAGCTCTGCCCAGATCATACCTCTGGAATATGCAGCTCATAGCAAGTATCAAGGTGCCTGGAAAGGAGAGAAGGCTTGTGGGAGGCAGAGAGAGAAATCTATAGCAGGGATTAGTGAAAGCATGGGCAGGATCAGAGAGAACACGCAGCACAGAATTCAGATTAGTGCAATGCAGCTGAGTGAGGGTAATAAAACCAGCAGTGGGAGCCGCATTGATTGTTGAGATTCCAGCCAAATCCACCATGAACGTGTTTTCTTTCTTCCAGCCTTTGCCCCTTGGCTTTTGAAAGCAGAAACACTGAATCACCGTGTTCTGTACTAAAAGCTGATCTACCCCCCTCCCCAAAGGATGGATAGAAAAGCAGCTCTGCTATTAGCAGATGATAGAGGGGAAAAGCTGAGGTCTGGAATGTTTGCCCGGTCGGTTCTCACTCACACGGACACAGAGTCTGGGGACAGGTCTCTCTGGGATACGCATGATTCCTGTCCCCAGCCTGACCTCTCCTGGGTCAGCACCATGCGGGTCCAGGCTGGGTACTGGGCTCAGCAGGGCTGGACCAGTGGATTTGGAGGAATCCTATTCAAAGGCTCCAGAGAATCAGTCTCTAGGAAGCTGGGCAGATGGGGCTGCATGGAGTCCAAATACTGGACTGAAAACCAGTGCTCAGTGACTCAATAAACCTAACAAAATGGTAGATGGGGGGCTTGAAGCTTCACAGGGTGGAGGCCGAAGGTAGGGTGGGGCGGTGCGCCATGCCTGGCACATACTCTACCTGCCCATTTATTAGTCCACTCGTGCATGGGGCCAGGTAAATGGCCACTATATATGTGCTGGGCAGAGGGAAAGAGGTGACAGAAATCAGACAGTTCCAAGACAAGCGCTTGTAATGAGAATGTGTGCCCTGTTGGAGGGGAACCCCACTCAGGGCTGAGGGGGTGTCCTCGGTGCCCACTGGCCTGGCCAGTTGACCATCTTCTTTAGGTGCAGCCTGAGACAGTGGGGATCTGGGAAGGCTTTGCAGAGATCACACTGTCTGAATTTGATTCCAGGGGGTGAGTAAGGCAGACCATGCAGGGAGATCATCCAGCAAAGGGAGCAGAGTGTGATAAGGCAGGTCCTATGTACATAACCAGTGTGAGTGTGGCACTGGGCACCAAGGAGGAAATAGAGGTGGGGAGATGGGGAAGGGTCAGTGACTAGAGAGCGAAGGGCTTTCGATTCAGGCTAACTGTCCCCGAGCACAAAGGGAATCTTGGGAGCATCTTAATCAGGATCAGACTCTTATTTCGGGGTGGTCGCTTGTCTTCTGTGGAGCGTACGTCGGAAAGGACCAGCGTGATGATAGGGAGACCACTTTGGAAGCTGTTACACTAATCTGATGAAGACTTTATGAATCGCAAACATGAGTCGCAGCAGTGAGCAAGAAGGGAAAGATGCAGAAGACATTTCGGAGGCAAATATCGGACAGACCTGATGACTAACTGAATATTAAAGACGGGGAGAGAGAGGTCAAGGATGACGCTGGGTTTCTGAATCTGAATTTTTTTTCGGTACGTGGGCCTCTCACTGTTGTGGCCTCTCCCGTTGCGGAGCACAGGCTCCGGACGCGCAGGCTCAGTGGCCATGGCTCACGGGCCCAGCCGCTCCGCGGCACGCGGGATCCCCCCGGACCGGGGTACAAACCCGTGTCCCCTGCATCGGCAGGTGGACTCTCAACCACTGCGCCACCAGGGAAGCCCCTGAATCTGAATTTAATGGCAGTTTGGATAGCAGACTGGAGACGGATTTCTCCTTGGTCTAAGGGGAATATCCCAAGAGAGAAAAAGGTGTAGCGAGGGCCTCAGTCTCTTATACGCACCTTGCTTGGATGCTTGCTTTATAGGAAACACAGACATTCACATGCTACAGGAGAACACTCCACAGGGGATAGGGCACCCCAGCAAGATGCCTTCCTCTTCTGCATTGTCTTTTGAGTCCATTGGGAGAGTGGCAGCAGAAGCTGGCAGTCAGAATGGTGTTCCAGGACCCCGGAGTCTGTCAGGCTGTGAACATCTGCTGTAAGACTACTGACAAAGGTGACACTCTGGTGCACTTGACTGAGTACTCGACTCCTTCCCTGCTTCATAGCGTCTGCCTGCAGCCACTTGAGCAGCCAAACGGAAAAGCTGAGGAGGTTCTGCGGTGACCACCTGGCTCCTGACCACCACCTGCCTCCCTGACCCCCAGCTGTTCTTCAGGTATTCCGCCCCCATTCTGCAGGTGCAGCCCCGGACTGTGCTCTGGGACCAACTGAAGCCTCCGTCAAGGGGAACTGGAGGATGCCCAGGTCTAAGGACTTCAGCATCATGCTGCCTCACTCACCATCCTGCTCTTGCTTTGGGCCATCTCTGCAGCTGGGGTTGCTGCGCTGCTGTGTCCAGCCTCCCACCTTGTATGTCCCAATTCCCTAATGAGCCCCGGTTTGTGAATCCTGCTTGGCACTTTAGATGCCTCAGACCTGGGGCTCTGGTGGGTTCTTACCTCTCACCCCCATCCTCTGTGTTTCTCAGGCTGGGCCACAGTTCTGGCCCAGCCACCTGCCTGAATGTCACCAATGTCGCCAGATTCTCTGCTTCCCTCCTCTCTGGACCTCAGTTTCCTCACCTGTAAAATGGGTTTAGGATAATAATGACAGCACAAGTCTAAGCACTTAAAGTTTATTTCTCATGTATTCCTCTCAACAACTAGCAATCATTAGTGTCCCCATTTTGCAGACAAGGAAATGGGGCAAACTGTGTCATCTCTCTGAGGCTCCAAGTCCCACAGCTAGTATGTGATATAGTTTTTGAGGCACAGTCCTGGATCATGGTAGTTCTCGGTCCCAGGCATGTAAGGGGTGCTCACTAACACTGGCCATGGGTGCAGAGCATAGCGGGTAAGATTACAGACTTTCCAGAGACCTAGGTTCAAAGCCCGTTTCATCATTTCCGAGTTGTGTGGTTTCCAGTCACCAGAGCCTCAGACTTCTTATCTATAAAATACAGTTTCCTTATCTATAAAATGAGAACGCTAATGGTACCCTACACGGTAGAGTTGTTGAGAAGTTGCAGTACGTTAATAATATGAAACCCTCAGCGCATTCCACGGGACGTAAGAAGGATGTAACACATATTTACTATTTCATTGTGCTTTTCATCATGTTCAACACTCCTGGTGCCACTGTCCCCCAGAGCGGCCACCTCTCTCCAGCCAGCAGGCTGCACTCCCACTGCCTGTCTTCCACCTCTCTCCGCCAAGCACAGCCCCATCATGGTGGATGTCCAGGTTTAAGTCTTTTCCAGAGAGCTTCATCTGGTCCTCCTGCCTCTAGCTCCTCTTCTCACACCATCCATCAACCCCTGCCAGAGGGCAGAACCTCCCTGGGAGGGTCGCTCACTCCCCAGGATGTCCAAGCCTGCCAGGGGCACCAGGCAACCTGCTGGGCCTTCCCTAACGCTGCCGTGCTGCTTCCCCATCTGCTCTCAGCCACACAGCCTTGCCCCAAAGGCTCAAACTCTTTCTACCTGGATCCAAGATTTACAAGACATCCCTGGAAAAGTTGCTTTAGAGGCAGTTAGCTGCAGAGCAGTCCCAGAGAGCATATTATGGCCTGAATCCTGTCACTGTGGCAAGGCCCTGATTTAAAGAATTGCCAGGAAAATAACAACAGAGAGATTTCACATAAAGTGCAAAGGAGGGAATGATAGAGTGGAGTTGTACCTGGCACCCTCTCAAACCAGGAGCCCTGCTGGAAATGCATCCACTTTGTCTGCTGACCCTGGTCATGACTGAGCCAGGCAGGGCAGGGACTCATCCTTACTACATCATAGATAAGGAAACCAAGGCTCAGAAAGGCTCAGTGATTTGCCAAAGTTCCCCAGTTTTAAGGAACAGAGTTTGGGCTCCACGTGAGGGCTTGTCCCAAGGCCCTCCTCCCCAGGGAGAATGGACAACGGGCACTCAGCATGGGCAAGGCAGTGACTATGGGCCAGCCTGCGGGTTCAGATCGGAGCAGGGCTACCTGGCTGACTTTCGGTGCATCCATTCTAGCCTCCAGATTGGGTGCTGCCAGTCTCCTACTGGGCTCAGTCTCCCAGAGCGCCCCCTGGAGGCCTGGCCAAGCTACTGCAGGGGCTAGGAAAGCACTGTTTCAGTGATGGTGGGTCTGGGGTCCACCTGGTCCTTCAGCTGAAATGTTAAATAACTAGTCATCTGTTCACTGCAGCCTCAAGTCATCCCACTACAGAAAAACACCCAACCCTGACCATAAGAGGTTTTACCTTATTTTTTTCGATGGAAGCACCCCTGGCCTCTGCCCACTACATGCCAGTAACGCCTCATACCCAGCTGTGACAACCAAATACATTTCCAGATATTGCTGAATGTCGCCTGGGGGTGTGTCTACATGGAATAAAAAGAACTGAACATTTATTGACCCTCTGTACTCTGTGCATCTACGCTTCTGTCTACCAACTAGGCTCACAGATGGTCAAGCCATTTTGTTGGGTATTTTTTAATTTTTAAAAATTGAAGTATAGCTGATTTACAATGTTGTTTTAGTTTCTGGTGTAGCGCAAAGTGATTCAGTTTTATATCAATATATATATATTCTTTTTTCAGATCCTTTTCCATTATAGGTCCTTACAAGATACTGAATATAGTTCCCTATGCTATATAGTAGGACTTTGTTGTTTATCTGTTTTATATACAGTAGTTTGTATCTGCTAATCCTAAATTCCTAATTCTCTCTACATCTGCGCTAAAATGATAGCCACTAAGCCACACGTGGTTACTGAGCACTTGAAGTGCGTCTAGTGTGAAGGAGGAACTGACTTTTAAAATTTATCTCCAATAATTTAAATTTTAACATGGGAACACTGCAAAGTATATTTTGTTAAGCACAGTGTTTATCTTTTTAGGATAATACTTCATTATTAACTGTTCAAAATGTAGCATCTGAATTGCAAAGTGCTGTAAGTATAAAACTGACACCAGATTTCAAAGACTTAGTGCTAAAAAAAATGCAACGTTATCTTTCATTAGTAATTTTAAAATACTGCTTACATGTTAAAATGATAATATTCTGTGGACATTGGGTTAAATAAAATTTATTAAAATGAATTTCACCTGTTACTTGTTACTTTCATGTGACTCTAAAAAATTTCAAAATACATACATGTCCGAGATGCTATATCTACTGAACACAGTGCAACTCTGGAGGTTTTCAGCAGGGGGTGCTTTTGCCCCTCAGGGGATATCTGGCTGTGTCAGGACATGTACTTGCTGTCCTAGTTGGGGAATCAAGTGCTCCTGGCATCTAATGGGTTTAGGGATTTGCTAAACATCCTACAGTGCACAGGACAGCCTCCCACCACTAAGACTTATCTGTCCCCAAATGTCACTAGTGCTGAGGTTGAGAAACCCTACCCTAGAGCATGAATTCCTTGAAGGAAAAGCCAGTAAGTCAGGAAGACCTGAAGAACTAGTCGGAGTTATCACACACAGTTCTCACCATTAATGATGGCCAGGGGTGTTGGTAAACTTGCTTCTCCTGATGAAGAGAATGAAGCCCACACTAGATCAATGACTCACAATACGTGGCTGAGCTGAGACTTGCACTCAGCCTGCACTCACTCTAAAAGCCAGCCTGCCCCCTTGCTCCACAGCCGGCTTCCACCGTCCTCGGAGTTGGTGCTGATGCGAAGAGGCTGCTCGTATTCACAGTCTAATGTCTCCATTACTCAGAGCCGGGTGGTTATTATTCACATCAGCCGTTATTGCTACCAGGGGATGAGCATTAACAAAAACGCCCTTGGAAAGGGACAGCCTGCTCGAAATACTCGCGGGCACCTCACCCATCAAATGAGGCTGAGAAAGGCATGGAAATAAATGCCACACAATGAAATAAACCTGTCAGAGAGGGAGCGTTCAGATGCCTCAGAAGGCAAGAGGTAAAACAAATGTGCCTGATATGGGATTGACTCCAGGACTGCGGACTTGAAGAGAGCCCGGAAAACAATGGCCCAGCAGGAAGGGAGCTGCTTGCACCCTCCAGAGAAGCACTGTTTCCGTGGTACACTGGGTGTGGGCATGTGGTAGGAACAACTCTCTTCTCACTGTCACCGTGCATCCGTCCGCAACTGCCACCTCCTTTGGGGTGAGACTGAGGCTGGGGGCCTTTGATGGGATGGGGTAGGAGCCTGACATTTGATGAAGGCCTGGAGAGCAGGGTACTCTCTAGGGTCACCTAATGTAATCTTGAGTATGACTCTGCAGTAGGTGTGACGATTCATTTTGCAGGTGAAACAAAGGCTGTGCAACTTACTTGAGGTCATATAACTAGGGAGTGGCTGTGATGACATTCCTAGGGTGTTGATGGTGACATGCTGGGCTATGGGGCTTGATGGCAGGCACAGAGGCGGGGACAGGACTTGGCTGTCGTGAATGTTGTGAAGGCCCTGCTCAGATCTCCTTTCCTGGGCTGGTGCGCTAATCTCCAGCTGGTGTGGGGGGAGCGGTGCTGGCTGCTAAGAGCTCACAGCCACCTCCTTCCCTGCAGAACAGCCATAAGGCAAAGTGAGGTTGCCTCGCCAGGACACGGGCAACGGCTAAACTGACACAGCGGCACAAATGCTGGACCCCCTGCCTCAAAGTGGGGACACCCCAGTGATAAGAGTCCACACTCCAGAGCCCCCGTGGGCTCAGCTGACACAGTCTCCACATCCTCCCTTGGCTTCTTCCCTGGCCCTATCCCATCTCCCTCACTTTCTTTCTTCTGAGAATAATTTGCACAAGAATCCCCATCTCAGGCTCTGTGTCTGGGAAACCCAGGCTAAGACAGTGAAGCAGTGCTTCACTGAGCAGTGAAGTTTCTGAGTTTGGGAAAGGGGGTGAACAGAAGTGGACCATGAGGTCCTGGACGGCTGGACTCATGTCATCCTTGCATGATGTATCCCCTTTCCCACCACGACACACTGACCAGTCAGGGACTAGCAGAGGGGAGACTGCTGTCTGAGCAAGAACTTTTGAGAGAGGTGCCAGTTAAAGATTTGAAATCTCTAAGAAACCTCCACTGACCAGGAAGGACCCCCGCAGTAGAGATCTCTATGTCAGCAGGGTCTCATCTGTCTCTGGGGCTCCATGATGGGCATCAGCCTCTGATGGGTTCTGCATCCCAATCTTTGAAGAGCAGCGGAAGTTTATATGAAATGAGATTGAAATACAGTGTGCTACAGGGAAGGGGCTGCTATTTGCTTCAAATAAATACCTACACTATTTATTTGGACTGGGTGTTCCCATGGCACCCTTTTTCATATTCATTATCTTGTTTCATCTCAGGATACGGCTGCAGAAGACTCTGCAGGTGCAAAGTCTGTAAGAAAACGGTGCTCCCTAAGAGGGAAGCATTATTGCCCTTACTTAGCAGCTAGGAGAGGTGGGAATCATCACACTGAAGTGACCTGTCCAAGACAAATGGCAGACGCTGTGGGGGTCACAGCCAGATCTAAGCACAGATAAGGCAAGTCAATTTTCCCCCAACCTCAGACCACAGCTCAGCTGTCACTTCCCCTGGGAATCATTCCCTGAGCTCCAGGTATGTTTGTTGGTTTATCTTGAACACCACACATCTCTTCTTTGTAGCGTGACTCAGAGTTGCAGTTGTCCATTTATTTGTGTAGTTTTTTTTTTTTTTTGGATGAATGGCTCTTTCCCCTCCTCCAAAGGTACAGGAATAGGTTTTCTTTTGCTCATCACTATATACCTCAACGCTTAGAGCAGTGCCTGGCACATAGTAGGTACTTTGTATGCATTAGTAGAATGGGTGAATGGATGAATAGATGGATGGATGGATGGATGGATAGAGGGAGGGAGGGAGGGAGGGAGGGATGGATCGGGGGGTGGAGGGATGGCTGGGTGGGTGGATATGTGGGTGGGATGGAGAGACTGCCAGTTCCTCTCGGGTGCACCTGGCCTGCAGGGACCACTGAGCACAGGCTGCTCTCACTCCCCTCCCCCCCCGCCCAGGGCTCTGGTGATCACCTGTGGTGAGAAGGCAGAGTGGAGTCCCCGGGGTCACCTGGGCGCTGCCCATTGGTGCTGACCACAAGGAAGCCAGTCCCCAGGCAGCATGCAGAAGAGAAGGAGAGAAAGAAATAGACATGAACACGTGCAGTACGGTGAACAAAACTGCAATTCTCGTGGCTCTGAAGAGCTCACACTAAATAGCAAAAGAACATCATGATCTAACAAAACAGGGCCTGAAATAGATTTTTTTAATGAAATAATAAGAGTCTCCATTTATCAAGTACCCACCGCATGCCAGGGACTCTGCCAGGTACTTCACACACAATGTTTCCAAGACTTAGAACAACCCAGAAAGGTCAGTATTACTATAAACGAACCCATAGCCTTTCCACCCAGACATCTTCTCCCCGTCTTCCCTTTCTTAGTGAAAGGTGCCATCATCCATGTAGCCACGCCATCTACAAGCCTGGGAGTCATCCTTTACCTCTCCTTTTTACCGATCTCCCACTTCTGATCACTTGGCATGCCTTCTTAATTCTACTCTAGAAAAGGTACTGAAGCTGCCCCCTTCTCTCCAATTTCATCTCCACTCCGTTCAAGACATCCTCCTGTTTCGCTTGGGTTATTGAAGCAGCCCCTGCTGGTCCTCCCGCCTCCAGTCCTGTCCCCTTCAGTCCGTTCTCCATCCTTCAGTTGAAACGCATCAGTGGCCCTGTTGTGCTCCAGGTCAACTTCAACCTCCTTAACCCAGTTCACAGACCGTCAGTGATGAGTTCCCTGCCTGCCCCTCCAGCCTCTCTCCACTCCCACCACCGCACTCTGTGCTCTGTCCCGAGTACAATAAACTCCTTTCCCTCATCAGCAGCACCCCCCGGCCCACCTTCTTGTCAGCAGGCCTTACCTAGGCTGGTCACGTGGTGTGGAAATACCCACTTCCTGCCTCTTCACCTGGATGACGACTGTTCATCCTCCAGGTGTCGGTTCAGAAGTCCTTCGCTCTGGGAGACCCACCATATATGGGTCAGATGCCCTTCTTCTGTCTCCCCCGAACACCCTGGTCTTCCCTTCCCCAAGCAATAACCTCACTGTATTTTAAGTGGCTGCCACCCCCGCAATTCTGAGTCTCCTTGAAATCAGTCACTGTCATTTACTCGTCATTTACAAATGTCCTGCTGTGGCATTGTGTGGAGCTGCACAGTAGGTACTCAGGGTATATCTGTTGAATAAATGAATGAAGGAAGGATGAATCAGAAAATTGATATAACTTGCTCAAGGCCACAGAACTATGAACTGGCAGAGGCAGTATTCAGATCCTGGTTTGTATGACTTCAATGTTCTGTCCTTTTGAACCCACTACTTGCCTCTCGAAACTGAATCAAAAAGCAGGAAGGTGTCCTAGGCCCCGTCAAAGGCTGCATGTTTCTCTAGTGATTCATCAACAAAATTGTACAAGGTCCTTATACAAAATGGAGAGAGGGGTAGGACATCCCAGACCAACTGATAAACAGGAAATACATAATTTCAAAACTTCGCACAAATGGCAAGCTTTACCAACAGCTGTGAAATACGTCAGACTGTAACCACCAGTCAACGGTAATCATAATAGTCCCCCCTCAAAGGTATGGGGAACTTCTTCACCATTTCCAAACCACGGTCTAGTTTTATAGGAAACTACTGTAGCTGGTAGGCCAAATCTGGCCACCCACTGTTTTCTGTGTGCCCACTGGTGAAGATGGTTTTTACACTTTTTAATGGCTGGGAAAAAAAATAAAAAGAAGAGTAATATTTTGTGACACATGAAAGTTATATAAAATTCAAATCTCGGTGTCCATAAATAAATTTTTATTGGGACACAGCCATACTCGTTTTACACGCATTATCTATGGCTGCTTTTGTGCAACGATGACAAAGCGGAGAAGCAGTGACAGAGACCACATGGCCTGAGAAACTGAAAGTCACTATCTGGCCCTTCACAGAAAAGCTTGCCGACCCCTGTTCTAAGCGCATGTTTTTATTAAATGTGCCCCCAACCTTCTGAGGTAGGCAAGATGAAGACTGCTGGCCTGGCATGTCAGAAAAAGAAAGAGAAGGCTGAGAGGAGAGGTGACTCAAATTCCCATCTGGCCTCTTTCAGCAGCCTCCTACCTGTTCTTCCCTGCTCCGGCCTTATCCTTGCCTCAGTCTCCGTTCTCTGGTCCAGTTTCTAAGCTGTAATTAGGGTAGCCTTCGCGACAAAGGCAGCCTGCTAAGCACCTCCGAGGGTTTGCACTGTCTCAGGACAATCATTGCTCCTCTATACGCCATGGGGCTAATGCAGTGTCCTCAGTGTCCTGGCCTTGCTTACCACTCCAGCCTCACCTCTGATCCCTCCCAGCCTCCTGTGGTCACACTGGCATTCTAGCCATGGTTCAAAGGAACCCCGTCCCATTCAAGTTCAGTGGCCACCTCTCTTGCCTCCAGTGATCTGCACGTGTAAATTCCTCAGCTCAGAAGACCTCCCTGTCTTACTCTCCAGCCTGGTTCAATATGCTAATTGTCACTCTTCTTTCAAAACTTTGTCTCAGTGACCACATACCTGAGAAGGTACACCGTATATTGACTTATGTGTCTCTTCTCTGCGCTTCCACAGCATCCTGAATTTACCTTCACCATAGCCCTTATCATTGTGTATTGATATAATTACTCTTGGTTGGCTCCCTCACTACTTGCTATCTGTTGAGTGCTTACTATTAGCCAGGCATAGCACTAAGCACTTGATGTGCATTAGCTCATTAACTTCTTAATTAGCCCCGTGAAGTAAGTGGCGCTATTGTCATTGTTTCATAGGTGGGGAAACTGAGACACAGAGCAGTTAAGTACATTTTCTAGCCTGGAGTCAAAGACTGTCCAAATCCAAAGACAAACTTCTTAACCTCTAGGAGACGAGGGACCACATATCAATATTAAGTTGCACTCAAAACTAAATGGATAAATGAAATTCTAGTTTAGTATTTTTCACTTACTAGCTGTGTCGCTTGGAAAATTACACACATTTTGGAGTTTCGATTTCTCTACTTATAAAATGGGGATAACAGTAAGTATCTCGTGAAGTTCTTTCGAGGATTAAATGAAAAAGAGTTAAAGCCTTAGTTTGGTTGGGAGGCCCAGAGGAGCCTCCCCACCCTACAATTTATGGCTACCACTGCTTAGCAGGAATGCTTAGCTATGAGGGGTAGGAACAGAGGTGTATCTGGACAGGCGCTGGGATGGGGAGAAGTCTTCCCAGTGGGTGGAGTAGCAGAAGTTAAGTGATGGATCATGGGTCTCAGCAGGACACAAAGGAAGTAGAAATAGGAAAAGGACTCATATATTTAGTGCTAGAGACACCTGGTGTTTACTGGTGCCTGGCCCATCTCTCCTTAAGGCATATGGAAGAATTCTAGTCTCATCAAGGTCGTGTAAGTGGAAGTCACATGAGTTGTTTCCAAGTGAAGTATTTAGGATCCAGGTTACTACTTCCATGCTTACTTCTCCCCTGCTATGGGGTCCTTTGAGGCCATTTATATTCTAGATGGCATAACAACAAAGAAGCCTTTGTGGCACTGAACTACTGAGATTTAGGTATTAATTTGTTGTTGCAGCAAAGCCTAGCTTATCCTGACTAATCCAGCAGAACAAAAGATGAAGTCCCTTGCTTTCTCCTCTGTCATCCGGTCTGCCTACAATGTGGCTTTTTTACTGGAGGATTCATGACCCTTCTCTCTTCACAGCTTCCAGAGCTTGCTCATATGTATATATGACAGCCATTAACAAAAACATTGGGACCATGCAAAGAAGAAGGAGGTCTGAATACTGAGTGCCTCAGACTTGCTTTCTGGTTTTTTTCCCTTCTAAAGCAATGAAGGTTGAATGCAAAGAGATGCTGATAGGCTAAAGATGGCCCTAGATCAGATAACCTTGAAGACAAATTAATTTCTTGATTTATGAGCTTCAGTACATTGCGGAAGTAAAGCTGAGGGCTCCTTGAGGTACCCCACCTTCTGCTCCAGATCCCAGGACTTAGCTTGAATACTGCTGAAGACAGGCCAAAGACCCATCATCACACCCTAAAGGTTCTATTATCAGCTGTTACTGGAAAAGAGGGATGGGAAGGGGTTAACAAATAGGAGACAGAGGACCCTGACAGTGGCTCATAGAATCTCACCCAGTCTGTGGTACTGACAAGATTCAAAATGGTGCCATGGAAATGCCATGAGCTTTGGAGTTAGATCTGAGTGACAATTCTGAGGGACCTTAAGCTCTTTATTTAACCCATCTGAGCTTACACTGCTTCATTTCTTAAGTGAGGGTAATAATGATTACCACTGCTTATTTAGTGCATAATAAATGCCAGGCTTTACTGTTATCATTGCACTGTAGACTCATGTGAACACACAGCCCTATGACCTGCACACAATAGGTGGTTAATTTTTGCTAACACTCCCGACACTACATTGAAACCCCATCAGAGAAAGCTCCAGTGAAGCCTCATGCTTTTTATTTCTATCCCTTGGCTCCAGCCTACCCACGTTTTCTCCCTTTCCTTGACCCCTGATTTTAAAAGGCCTACTATTCCCTTCATAAGATGCAACAACTTTGGGATATCAGATCTGAGCTAAAGTCAACTTGGGTGTCTCAGGTCTTAAGTAGATAATCCTCATTTCTAGTTTAGAGGGATGAAATAGGACTCCCCAGGGATATGCTTGAAAGTCAAGTATTGGTCTTGGCTTTTGTTTTCTGGACTCTGTTGTACCAGCTTTGTCTTCCTGAGTGGGGTGTGGAGAAGGTGTGTGTGTGTGTGTGTGTTACGGGGTGGTGGCCGGGGCAAATCTAGAGAGTAGGGGGTAGGGCGAGGACAGAGAAGACTAGAGAGATGTTCCAGCTGCTGTAGCAAGAAAAATGTTAAAGGGTTGGGATATTTAAAGGTCTTCTTTAGGTTCTTTTACAGTATACTCATGGTATAATCCTCTTATTCCATCTTGTCACATAACCTTCAAGGAAATCCACATTATTCCATTGGCATTTTAGGGTCTAGAAGATGCTGGGTGAGAGCAAAGAGGCCCAAGGAACAAAGAGACCTTGTTACACTCAAGTACTTCTGAGAAACCGAAGCATGGAAAATTCATCTCATGGGGCTTGGCTAGAGAGGAGTATCACTCCCCTGCCCTAACCCCAAAACACACACCTGGGCTTTCTCCTCTGAAAGTCTGGTAGGACTTCTAAGGACTGAACAATAACCAAGAGTTTTCCAACAGACTCACTCACTATAGCCGAGCCCCTCACAAGTGATCCTTCATTATAGCCCCTACTTCCAGCTGCCACAGCTAGATTTGAGCACCCTGTGATTCTGGATCCCTCCTGAAATTGCCGGGCAGATGACGAGAAGGGGAAAAGGGCCACAGTCAAAGGTTAGCAAGTGCATGAGCAAAATCTTATACTCAGGCAATGCAAATGTATTATTGCTGTGTGGGAGCTCATCTAAACACAATGGCCTGTAGACGAAGAGGATAAATGCTGAGAGCCAAGGCCAGTGTCATTCCTGTCCCCTCTCAGTTTCCGCACTTTGAATCTACTCTGAGTCCATCTGATAAATGCCTGGTTTGTACAACTGTATGAGAAGCGACTACGGCCCAGGCTTTGGCTTTCTTCCTTGGGGAAGAGCAGAGAGAAGATGTGTGCTTAGTAGACCTGGGTCTCCAGGTCTCACATAAGACAAGACCCAGAAGAAGGAAGAAAGGCCGTGCAAGCTGTATCATCTATGATGTTCTTCACCTTTTATGGGCATTATCCCAAATTAACAGGGGAAAGAACTAATGATCTTAGGCCTAAAAGGGATGGGATGGACTCCTTGAGGTTGTGACTTGTTCAAGGTTAAACGGCTAAATTTTGGATGTGGGATTTGAAACCAGGTGTCTCTGATTTCCCATTATTCCAGGTAATCTCTCGAGGAAGCTTTATACAAGACAGAACCTTCCATATAGAAGTGGATCAATGGAAGCAGGGAGGGCGGGCAGCGGGCATTTCCTATCTGATAGCAGACAACTCCTACATCTTGCTTGGCTTCTCACATAACCTGCGGCAGGTTATTCTTGTAATTAAAAAAGCCAGGGACACATAGGGGCACATCACTCCCCTTCTGGGCCCCAGTCTTAGCATCTGTGAAATGAGGGCATCTCACTGGAGAATGGCTATTTATTGTCCCTGCAGGGTGAGAATCCATCAGGAAGAGAGGAGAGAAAATGCTGGATGAAATCTACCTCAGGCTTAGCCGTTATAAAAAGAAGCCACAGGGCTTCCCTGGCGGTGCAGTGGTTGGGAGTCCACCTGCCGATGCAGGGGACACGGGTTCGAGCCCTGGTCTGGGAGGATCCCACATGCTGCGGAGCGGCTGGGCCCGTGAGCCACAACTACTGAGCCTTTGCAGCTGGAGCCTGTGCTCCGCAACAAGAGAGGCCATGATAGTGAGAGGCCCGTGCACCGCGATGAAGAGTGGTCCTTGCTTGCCGCAACTAGAGAAAGCCCTCACACAGAAACGAGACCCAACACAGCCAAAAATAAACATACAAATAAATAAACTATTTTTTAAAAAAAAAGAAGAAAAAAGAGGCCACATTTACAACAGACTATTACCCACCCTCTTGTTACCCAAGACAGTGGTTTTGGTCCATCAATACCACCAGGCAGCATGGGACTATGGGTGACACTGGCCCCTTATCTCATGCTTCATTATTCTGGAGTTCAGCTTTCAGCACCTACTCTGAGGGGGTTGTTTTAATGGGATCCTTAGAGAGTGTTTACTAGATTAAAACTGTGACTTTCTTCTGCAAAGCAATTCTGCAAATGGCTTTATGGGTTTCCGGATTTATTTTGTCTCAATGACTGGGCTCAGTTTGCAAATCAAATCAAAGCTGATTTTTCCAACTGCCACTTGGGCACACCCAGCGGGAGTCTGCAGAGCCAGCTGTGTTCCCTTGCCGGCTGGCACCAAAGATGGGAGTGAGGCTGCCTGCGGGCGGCCAGAGAGGTTCCAATGGGAAGACAGTGGACAAGCAAGGACCTGATTGCCCCCAACTGGGGTGGGGGAACAAGTCCGAGGAGGCAAATTTTATTTTCTGGAAGGAGAAAAGGCAGATTTATGTAGCCCCAAAGACTGAATGGCAGAAATAATAGGGAGCCAGTTTGGACCCCTGATGTTGAGGTTCCCTTCAACTGAAGTGTCCAATGGTGGGATGACCTCCCTGGGGGAGTAGTGAGGTCCCTGTCACAACAGGCAATTAAGCGGAGCCTGGCTGGTCTTTTTGTTAGTGGGGATTGTAGATCACGTAGCTAATCCCTGCCTCTACCACTTTTATTCCTACCTTCCAAGAGGACATTTAAAAAATTTTTTTTAATTTTATTTATTTTTTTTGGCCGCGTTGGGTCTTTGTTGCGGTGCACAGGCTTCTCACTGCAGTGGCTTCTCTTGTTGCAGAGCACAGGCACATGGGCTTCAGTAGCTGCAACACGTGGGCTCAGTAGTTGCCACACGTGGGCCCTAGAGCACAGGCTTCAGTAGTTGTGGTGCACGGGCTTAGTTGCTCCGTAGCACGTGGGATCTTCCCGGACCAGGGCTCGAACCCGTGTCCCCTGCATTGGCAGGCGGATTCTTAACCACTGCACCATAAGGGAAGTCCTCAAGAGAACATTTTGACAAGTAGCTTGTATTTGAAAAAATGAGGTCATGGAAGACCTCATCCATCCATCCATCCATCCGGCCATCTAGCCATTGATCCATACATTAATTGATTGATTAATTGAGTGATCAGTCCATTCATTTATCTATTTGTTCATTCAACACATATTACTGAGCACTAATGTTCGTTAGGATCTGGGGACACAACATGGCTCAAAATAGGCACAATCCTTTCACTTACTTCGCTTAGAATCTCGCTGGGAGACAGACAATCAATATGTAAGCCAACAAAAATATATATATTTGTAAGTCACGATGAATGCCATGAAAAAAAGTACAGGGTATAATGAGAGTGGAAAACGTTGGGGATACACATTAGACTGGAGGTTAGGATGGTCTTTCTGAGGAGGAGGGATTGAAGCTGCAATCTGAAAGATGTACATCTGTTAAGCTAGATAATTTCAGGCAGAGGGGGCAGGACGAGGAAAGGTCTTACTGCAGCAAAAACAGAAATAAAGTTTTCCCTCTCCTGAGAATAAGGAAAGTAAAGGGAACAGTGAACAGGCTAGAGAAGAAACATAACATGGCCTGAAAGAGTTAATCACTCCTAGTTTTTAACTGTTACTAATCTGCAGTGCCCGTAACTAGATTTGTACATCACAAAGCTAACCTATTACTCTTTAACACTATGTGAACTACATCCTGCACTCCCTTGTAGCAAATCACCCTTTGTAGTATTTGCATTTCAGAAAAAAGGTTGCAAGCCGATAACCCAGAGACAAACTGACTCAATTACCTGGCTGCCTGATGCCAGCTGTGACTGTTTTGAAATAATGCAGGAAGAAGAATGCAAGACCTTCACTACTTTGATCCTTATCATATACCCTGGACTGCGAGTCCCACATATAAAATCTTCTCCGTTTGGGGGTGGGAGGACACACACAGTTCTTGAGGCGCTAGCCTGCTGTGTCTTCCCTTCTGCCTGGCAGAACAATAAAGCCATCTCCCTGTTCCTCCAAAATCTCTGTCTCCGTCTTTCTGTTTGGCATCGGTGCACAGGGAAGCCGATATTTCGGCAACAGTCCTGAGGCTGGAAGGAGCTTGAAAGAGCAGTGTGCTGGAGTGCAGTGAATAAGAGGATAGAAGCCTGGATGAAGCTGGAGGGTAGGAAAGGGCCAGATCATGCAGCCAAGTCTGGTGGAGGCAGGGCCTGTGGGCAGGAGAAAGTAGCAAAGTGAACGAGTACATGGAAGGAGGTGGGGAAGAATTAGGTAGGAGAATGTGTAGGCAGGAGGGCTTGGATGGAACTGCACACAGCTTCTGGAAGGGGAACAGACCAATCTGGTTCCAGAACTGAGCCTCTGTGTTCAGTTCCATTTCCCCCATGGCCTGCTCTGGCCCAGCCAGAAGGGCATGAATTGAGATACTGGGTACCTCTTTCAGCCACTGCAACCCTGGGCATCCTCCACAGGCAGGATGATCAGCTCGCCTGGGAAGAGTTGTCTCTCACTTAAATTTCAGCACCTTGGAAGTTTAGGTCTCTCACCCCAAGTTTTCACAAGCTCCGTTTTCCCAGGCATGTTCTGCTTATCTCTTCAACTTGGTTCCTACAAAGAGCCCGTCCCCCGTCTTCCAAATAGAGAGTGAACAGTATTGAATGCGTCTAAGTCCACCTCCCTCTTACTTGCCCTTTCTCACAGTTGCTGTTTTAACTACAAGAACAAAACCTAACTTTTGAATGGATCTTTTTTTCTCCCTGACTGCCCTCCCTTCAAAGTCTGAATCAGAGTTCTCTGTTTCCAAACCAAAACTTAATGTCTATTTACCCATTGGCTGTAGTTTTCTCTATATAGCTCTGAGTAGACTCCCGGAGCTAGAGTCTGCCAAGCAAAGGGCTTCTGAAATGTTCTTTTAGATCTTGAACTTGAGGCAATTCCACTAGCTTTTTGCCATCCTCAACCTGAAGATGTAACATGCTCCATATAATAAGAGCCCTGTGGTCCACGCTGTTGGTGCCATACCCAGATCCCCTTTACAGATTGGTGTGACATCCTCCAGCTCCTACGTGTGTGTGGGGCTAAGGACTCACCCCTGTGACTCTGTCCGGAGACTTGTGCAAGGCTCAGAGGTGCCACTTCCTCTGGAGCTACCTGAGACATCTCCTGAGGGGAAGGAGAAGGGGAAGGGAAGGGAAAATTCCAAGGGCTGATTGGTATGGGGGAGGAGTCCTGGTTTCTTGCCTCAAAGCTGAACAACTTTGGAGAACTTTACACTCTACCCCGGGATCTTGCCTAGACTTAACTTTATCTGAGAAGAGATTCTTACTCAGCCTTTTCCCTCTTGCACTTACAGATTTCTTCCAAGAGCTCTCCCTCAGTACATCCCATGCACCCAAATCCCTGCCTCGGGCTCTGCTTCTAGGGAATCTGTCTTAAAATGCTACCATTCTTCTTTATCTGCTCACTGACAAATTTCTCTTCCCCACTACAGCTGAACTCATGTTCTGATTCCTCTGAATCTCCAGTCAGCGTTAACAGCCAACCCCTGGCTGGGGAACAAGGTACAGAAGATGTGAACCTGGGATGGTGCACCATGCCCCCTCCCCCTCCATATCATATGAAAAAGACTGCCTTCCAGCATTCTGAGAGGAGCCTGTCCTAATCCCAGAACTAACCCTTCCACTAGCTAATACCAAACTTCCAGCCCACGGTCCCTTAGCAGCGCCTTCAGCAGGAGGTTCTGCCCCGGCTCTATAAATAAATACTGCCCCCTGGTGGTGTGTGAATCCACCGGCCAGATGCTCTCTAAACACAGGGGACTTGGCTCTTCCCGTGGAGTCTGGGCCAAGGGTGTAGCTCCTCTCACAGGGTGAGGTCCTGAGTCCGCTGGCTTCTCAAATGCCACCCTTCGACTCAATTCCCAGTGTTAGTTGAGAAGGGGTGGTGATGGGACGAGGGGGCACAAAGTCTCTCATGCTGCACCCATCCCAGGGGAGGGAGCCCCAGGGGGTGTCCCAGGATCACACACTCATTAGTGCCTAGGGCTTTAGCTCTGCTGCCATCAGACCTCACTCAGTACCTCTCACTTCTCTTTAGAGGCACTGATCACAAGCATAACTCCACCACTGTCTATTGCAATCCTTCACTTAATGTCTGTTTCTGCCCTAGACTGTGAGCTTCCTGAGGACCAGAAGCACGCCTGCTGGTTCATCACAAAATCCCTAGCTCCTTACAAGGTACCTGGCTCACAGGTGCTCAGTGAGTGAGCTGACCACACGAGAGAAATAATGGTCATCGATCATGATTTTTTTAAATTTCCAGAACAATTTGCAGTAAATAACACCACGTTTATGTTTATGATATCATTTGATCCTCATAACAAACTAGTGGGTCGAGGTCTCGGTGTGCTGGAGCTGGCTTGCATCTGCTCGCTACAGAAGAAATGTCGCTAAACATTCAGGACTTTCTTGTAAGCCGGTTGTTAAACCACTGGTAACTTGATATTGGATTTGTGGGTATCTTTACACCCTGGAAATGGACAAAGACAACAAATAAGGGCTTTTCTTTTACAAAGAGCAGGTTTATCAGCAAACCACTGGCAGGAGGTACGTTCACAAATCGTTGTGTGAATGGGTAGATGGGGATCCCTTTAAATACGGTACTGCTGAGGTCTGAGAAGAGGGAGTGAGACCCCCAGAGTCTCCGAGCCTTGCTGCAGTGAAATGACGACTCCAAATGCATTTCCTACTTCAGCAGGCGTTTTACGAGGGTCAACTGTGTTCCAGGACCTTCCTGCCATGGCACGATGTGACTGGGAAATTAGTGGCTAGGCCTGAGCAGTTGCTCATCAGAACTCCTCTCAAACAGCGGTGCTGGTGCCCGTCCCAGCAGGCCTGGCCCTGCCCAGCACCTGATGCTCCACCATCATGTGGGGTCTGGGCAGGGTCCTGCTGCCACGGACCCAGCATCTGGTGTGTACGGGTGGCCCACTGTGTGTACCCCCTGCCCTGGGCTCCTTCCACAGAACACGCAGCTCCTCTGCATGAGGCGGCCTCGCTCAGCTTCCGAAAGGAAGAGGAACCACATCTGGACCTCAGCCCACCTCCGGGGCCCCCTCTGGCAGGGCCCGTTCTGGCTCCTTGCACATCCCTAACAGCTATTGGGATCACGCTGTGAATGGTAAAGAGTCAGAGGTTTCAATGGGAACCACTGGACACTGCCCCTAACTGCATGGGGCCGGTTATGGATTGAACTGTGTTCCCCCCAAATTCTTATGTTAATGTCCTAACCTTAGACTGTGACCTTATTTGCTAATAGGGTCCTTGTAGAGGTAATTAGTTAAGTTAGGATGAGGTCATACTGGAGTAAGGTGGGCCCCCAATCCAATAGGATCAGTGTCCTTATAAAAAGGGAGAATTTGGACGGATACACACAGAGGAAGATGTGAAGAAGGCAGAGATCGGGGTGATAGTTCTACAAGCCAGGGAAATGCCAAAGATGGCCAGAAAAGCACCAGAAGCTGGAGGAAAGGAGTGTAACAGACTCTCCCTCACAGCCCTCAAAGGAGCCAACCCTGCTGACACCTTGATCTTGGACTTCTAGCCTCCAGAAATGTAAGACAATACATTTTGTTGTTTAAGCCACTTAGTCTGTGGGACTCTGCAGTCGCCGAAAACTAACCCAGGTCCCTTGCTTTGCAAACCTCAAAACTGGGCAGCACTTCATTAGAGCTTGGGTGACTAACAGCGACCTTACAGACAGACAAGGGTTAGAGCCTCATGCCAGAGCCAAGGACTGTATTTAATAGAAGATGCCCTGGGCATCCGGTCAGGTCAGAACGACCCTGAACAGCTCCAGGCTGTTCCATTCTGAGTGGCAGCCCTCCAGTTCCCCGGGACCCACACAGCTGACCACAGATGCTGTCTGGAGTCACCAGGGTCAGGGACAGGACATCAGCAAGTTGCTTCATCGCCACAGCACTGGCCTCAAGCCTGCCCGTGTGACCATACTCCAGAGGCTGGCCGGCCGCTGGCAGACCCGTGCAGAAGGTGCCACGATGACGGAGAGGTAGAGGAGCCCAGAGGGAGACAGATGGCCCGTGGAATCTGCCGCTGGGACTTCACATACCCCACTGCCTGCAGGATTCCCACCATCGTATTTTCTCTATTAATAAAAACAGTATTTTCAGCAAACCCATAGAAAGGGAAATTTGATTCACACCATCAGGAAAGGGATGGGTCAAATATTCCTGGACTTAGATCCTTGATACAAAGTCCTCATGGGCAGTGCGTGAATTAGTTGACCCTGGATGCTCCAAGGGTACAGAGTAGACATAGGCAAACACAGCTTTCCCTGACCTGTGGCTGACGGGCATTCTGCATTATCCAGCCCTCTGCCCCACTGCCAAGTGCTGCTAGAGCCTGCTTCTCCTGGCTGGAGTGACGGCCCTCACTGGAAAACAAGGGTGTGGAAGCCTGGAATCCACCACTTACTCCCGACTCCTCTGAGCCCTGCCTGGGCATGGCCAGCTGGGCATTCATACTCATTAATGCATTCCTATCCTTTCCCACGCCACACCTGGCGTGTGTACACAACACACTCCACTAAAGGAAGACTGTAACCTAAACATCAGACAAGAAGAGAAATCCTTATGCTAAGAAGAGGTAGAGAGCTCTTCTGTTCCATTTCTTTAAAGGCCACTGTAATTCTGCAGATCAGCAATGCAACTTTGGAGAAGTGTGGCATGGTGGGCTCTATATCTATCAGGACAGTAAGTCCTGACGTTGCCAGCAACATTTACTTTAAAATATTCTCTCTCGAAGTCCCCACGTATACCTTTGCCTGTCCGATCATATGTTCCGAATTCCCAGTTCAGAAAATACGATCCAACAAACTCCCCTTTAGGAGGGCTTATGTCCCAGAGGGTGTCCTTAGAATCCCACACATCCTGCAGGGGAGATCAATGGCATCAACTCCTCCCTCGTCTAGGGGTCAAGAGCTAGTGGGAGCCATGGAGCACCGTCACGGGGAAGGTTTTTCTGTGTGTTTCCTGCCCCCTCCTGGGGGATGCTGCAGACATCCAGCTGTCCAGCTTGAGACCAGAGCTTTAGTGCTAGCCATCTGATGAGGTTCTTCTTTCTAGATTATCTGTTTTCTTCAGTGGAGAAGTCTGCCAAGGCCCATAATTTGTGTCACTTTTGTTTGCAGGCCATCAATTCTCCTTGCCTCACAAAGAGTATTTTATCTCTTTCTGTCTGGTAGCCTGAGTTCTCGAGAGAGAACACGTTAGGGACATGTCGACCTCTCATGACGGATGTGAAACCAGAGTGGGTTCTCATCACAGGGAGCCCTTAGTGCTCCTGTCTTCTTCCTCCTGCATCTTCCCTTTTCTGCCTACAAATTGATGTGATTTTCTTCAAAGTTATAAGAGTGATAGGTCTCGCTGCGTATTTTGCCAAATGACCATAAAATATTCTTCTCTCTCCCCCCCCGCCCCGTCCCTTGCCTCCTCCCCTCCCTGACATGTGTGCATTTTCCTCTGTATGTGTTTGCCTGCGTGTATATCCTCACATATGTGTATACGTACTTGAGTCACTGTCTTTGTCTACAGTTTATATCTATGACTATATGTTTACTTATATTTACACTTATCATCACTGTGGAAGCAATTTAGGAAACTATATATGCTGTCCATAAATGCAGGGAGGACAGCCGTTTAAAGGATCAATTCTATAACAGAAAGATAAACCTGATTTCTAACCGTTCAACCTTGTCATAGGTTAAATGATAACAAACCATTCATTGACTTTGTTTTTAAAGAGTAATAAACAGAAACATGTACCAACTGAAAGAGTCAGGCAATTCAATTATAATTAGGGAAACAAAAAGTGATGAGCCCTGAACAATGCTGCCTTCGTTTTGGGGATTAGTGTTGAAAATGCCAACTTCATAACGACGCAGTGTTTGTTTTCTCATTACCGAAGGCACTAACACTAATCGCCTCATTTTTGAAAGTCATGCGCCAGTTGAATAAAGCACAAAACCAGAAGATAGGTCTAATTGACATGCAAAAAAAGTACCCAAACACAGACCCCAATACAATGAAAATCTATAGAAGAAGACTATTTGAGTAAATTTATATTTACCACTCCACTGATTAATGTACCAGTTCGTCCATCCATGCAGCCATCCACTGACTAAACAAATATGTTTTGAGCTCTTCCTATGCTTTAGGCACGGTGTTATTAATATATACCGTAAGTATATATTAATAGCTAGATGCAACTGACTCCAATGAAAATAACAATTCTTTCTTGTTATTTTTAGCCACTGTTGCCTAAAATTTCCCTGTGTGGCTACAGGGAGAAGTACTTAAATGGCTGAAGACAGACAGGGCATGCCAACATACCTTTCGTAGCCAGACGAACACAGTTGATTTTGGTCTCCTGTGAACAACAAAAGTGAGACTTCAGTTAATTTGTCGTGGGTTTGGTTTTTTAATACATATAACATATACATATACAAATTTGCATATATAGGCATGCATATGTATTTTTAATGATAATTTAAAATTTGTCCCTTCCATTTTTTCCACCATTGGAATCACCTTTTAATTCTATGTCATTTCTTTTTTTTTTTTTTAAAGAAGATGTTGGGGGTAGGAGTTTATTAATTAATTAATTAATTTTTGCTGTGTTGGGTCTTTGTTTCTGTGCAAGGGCTTTCTCTAGTTGTGGCAAGCGGGGGCTACTCTTCATCGCGGTGTGCGGGCCTCTCACTGCTGTGGCCTCTCCCGTTGCGGAGCACAGGCTCCAGACGCGCAGGCTCAGTAGTTGTGGCTCACAGGCCTAGTCGCTCCACGGGCTGTGGGATCCTCCCAGACCAGGGCTCGAACCCGTGTCCCCTGCATTAGCAGGCAGACTCTCAACCACTGCGCCACCAGGGAAGCCCTATGTCATTTCTTTTCATGCTAGGTACGTACTTTGTTACTTTCACTTCCTGGCTCCCATCACCTTATAAGCTTCTTCCCCAGACAGAACCAATGCATAAATACTGCCCAACACAGAACAACTTTAACCATAACACTAAGTGGGTACACTGGGGCATGCGTGTGCTTCACTCAGTTGCACGGGTTAGTAGATGGTATCAAGGGCATCTTTGCGAAGCTCAGTTAAAAGTATATAATGCACCTACGTGCATACACTGAAACAGACGCTTAGGAATAGCTCAGTCAACATGAACGTATAAGAAACAACTGCAAAATTCATGTTCAAAAAGTTACTTTGGGGCTTCCCTGGTGGCGCAATGGTTGAGACTCCGCCTGCCGATGCAGGGGACACGGGTTCGTGCCCCGGTCCGGGAAGATCCCACATGCCATGGAGCGGCTGGGCCCGTGAGCCATGGCCGCTGAGCCTGCGCGTCTGGAGCCTGTGCTCCGCAACGGGAGAGGCCACAACAGTGAGAGGCCCGCATACCGCAAAAAAAAAAAAAAATTACTTTGGCCAAGAGATCTCTGGTAGACATCTTACAGTTTTCATAGATAATGTTGTGTGGGTATGTTTGCGTGGCAGTAGAATCTTCGCTTGGTGAGCTGTCTTGTTGCTGTTGGCTACTCCCCAAGTGAACAGGATCCATAAATTTATGATGTTGCTGGGCATGCAGTTGACATACAGAAGAGTGCGCTTAGCAAGAGAATCACTTTAGCCTGCGATATTGGGATCATATCCTAGGAGGTCGTGGAACCAGTTGAACATTCCAGTTGACTAAGTTATACCCCCAGTAAGAGTCTGAATATTGTGTAGCAAAGGAAAATAAAAAGTAAAGAATGCTCTTCTCTTTCTGACTTACTTCACTCTGTATGACAGACTCTAGGTCCATCCACCTCACTACAAATTACTCAATTTCGTTCCTTTTTATGGCTGGGTAATATTCCATTGCATATATGTGCCACATCTTCTTTATCCATTCATCTGTTGATGGACACTTAGGTTGCTTCCATGTCCTGGCTATTGTAAATAGAACTGCAAAACAAATACGGTATGCTAACACATATATACGGAATCTAAGAAAAAAAAAAAGAAAAAGGTCATGAAGAACCCAGGGGCAAGACGGGAATAAAGACACAGACCTACTAGAGAATGGACTGGAGGATATGGGTAGGGGGAAGGGTAAGCTGTGACAAAGTGAGAGAGTGGCATGGACATATATACACTACGAAACGTAAAATAGATAGCTAGTGGGAAGCAGCCACATAGCACAGGGAGATCAGCTCGGTGCTCTGTGACCACGTAGAGGGGTGGGATAGGGAGGGTGGGAGGGAGGGAGACGCAAGGGGGAGGAGATATGGGACGACATGTGTATGTATAGCTGATTCACTTTGTTATAAAGCAGAAACTAACACACCATTGTAAAGCAATTACACTCCAATAAAGATGTTAAAAAAAAAAAAAGCAAAGAATGCAAGTGTGTGAGGCTCAAGAATCCAATGCCTATCTTGCTAATGCCCACACGTAAGGAACCACTGCATCCTGAAGACACTGAGCTAGTCAGGATTATGCAGAAGTAGTAAAACCCATGAAATTCAGGGGCTAAAAACAGCAAAGGTTTATTTTCCAATCAAGCTACGTGTCCAATGTAGGCGTATGGCTGGGTCTGCGGGTGAGGTAATGGTGGTGGTTAGGGGATACTCTAATCATTGTAGTCACTCCAAGACCAAGGCTTGGAGTGCTTCAGTGTTCGCTGAGGCAGGAGAAAAGCATGGTGAAGAGTTAAGCACTGGCAACTATCAGAAATAACACTTTTACTTTGACTCAGGTTTCATCAGCTAGAGCCACTCACAGGGCCATGCCTGACGTTAGTGAGGTAGGAAATGGAGTCGTCCAAGGCACCAAGAAGAGAAGCAATGATAATGTCTACAGCAGGGTCTATTTTATCCACGCACACCTCCAAATGCTAGGAATTGTCGCTCCTATTAAACCCAAGTATGACTCCCCAATGGTCTTGATTCTGCTCTGCAGACGACAGAAAGTCTGCCTTTGCTTGTGTAGGAAAGACGTCTTGATATTGAAAGACAGTTCTCAGGTTCATTAACCTTCTTCTTCTTCAGCAATTCCTCATACGATAAGAATTCGAGTGCTTTGAACTAATGCCCATCATGCTCCTTCTGGGTCACTTTCTCTCCACAAAGGTGAAGGCTACTGTGTCTTGTGAGGGAAAGTTCGCTTTAAAATGTGTCACATTAAAGGGAATATTGGGTAGCCACAGTGGTTTATTCTACTGCCCTTCTTCCTCATTGAGTTGTTCGCAGAACTTTCTAATTCTCCTTAGAATCATCTTCCCTTCCACAGTTGTGTGCCAGAAAGTGAGCCATTTCCCAATACCACCTCCTCCACCCGAATCTACTAAACTATTTTCTGTCATCTAGAGCACACATCTGATTATGTTTAACTATCCTTGGCTCTCACCAACATGACTCTGACATAATCTGCTTTCTCCCAAATTCCTGACATCTTTAATTCCATAACCAATTTCTCTTTGTTGGTTAGAATCAAGTACAGAGTAACAAAGTCCTGAGTCACTCTCTTGGCCTTCTGGGTGACTGAATTGTTAGCAAGCAAGTCAGGAACATGCTTGAAATTCTGCATTTGATCATTTGGGAAGTCTGGCCGGTGGGCATTAACTCAAAGTTCCCAACTGGTTCCATACAAAGAAAATGAGTACTTTCCTCGTGCCAAGATTATGTAAGCCTTTGGGAAAAGGAAAAGCATTTGGTATATTTTCCGTTCCATCTCCACAGTACAATACAATTTCATATCCCCATTATTTTAACCTCACTCACATTCCGTTTCCCACTCTAGACTTGCAAATCTGCACACAAGAATATATCACTTTGGGATAGAATATAACGCCCTAACTGTTGTGCTTCTGTTGAGACCTGCTTCTACTCAAGGATCTGCCAGTGCTGTGCGATACTGAGCAACTCACTGCCCCTCTCTGTGGCTCAATTTTCCCACCAATCAGATGACAGAGGAAGGGGTGGAGAAGGCCACTTTGGTAGAGTAGGGGGGATATTCTAAGGTTGCTTCCAGTTATGAGTAGGAAGAATAAAATTTTCAGACTTTCATTTTCCAAAATGTAGAGGCTGTGGTATAGAGAATAGACTTCCGGTACAAGAGAAACTAGTTGGTGGGGAGAGTGTGGTGGTAGAGATGATGGTAGTGGCTTGGACCAGGAGGGAGAGCCTGGCTACAGAGATCCTGTTCCCCCCAAACCTTTGCAAAGCGTATCTTGGCTCTGCTTGATCCCAGAGTCCTCCCACCACCTCACCCTGCCCCATGCTTCTGGTATTGATGATAACCCACTGGGCCCTCAGTCTAGTCTCTTTGCAGCCCAATTTCCTGTGTTGCTCTTCCACTGCCCTGATCCCTAAGCTGTTGTTTGGCCTCGGTGTGGTTCATCCACTTAGCATGTCAGTCCCTGAAAGCATCACTAAGAAAAAAAAAAAAAAAAAAAAAAGGAAGTTTTGAAATAACACTTTTACTTTGACTCAGGTTTCATCAGCTAGAGCCACTCACAGGGCCATGCCTGACGTTAGTGAGGTAGGAAATGGAGTCGTCCAAGGCACCAAGAAGAGAAGCAATGATAATGTCTACAGCAGGGTCTATTTTATCCACGCACACCTCCAAATGCTAGGAATTGTCGCTCCTATTAAACCCAAGTATGACTCCCCAATGGTCTTGATTCTGCTCTGCAGACGACAGAAAGTCTGCCTTTGCTTGTGTAGGAAAGACGTCTTGATATTGAAAGACAGTTCTCAGGTTCATTAACCTTCTTCTTCTTCAGCAATTCCTCATACGATAAGAATTCGAGTGCTTTGAACTAATGCCCATCATGCTCCTTCTGGGTCACTTTCTCTCCACAAAGGTGAAGGCTACTGTGTCTTGTGAGGGAAAGTTCGCTTTAAAATGTGTCACATTAAAGGGAATATTGGGTAGCCACAGTGGTTTATTCTACTGCCCTTCTTCCTCATTGAGTTGTTCGCAGAACTTTCTAATTCTCCTTAGAATCATCTTCCCTTCCACAGTTGTGTGCCAGAAAGTGAGCCATTTCCCAATACCACCTCCTCCACCCGAATCTACTAAACTATTTTCTGTCATCTAGAGCACACATCTGATTATGTTTAACTATCCTTGGCTCTCACCAACATGACTCTGACATAATCTGCTTTCTCCCAAATTCCTGACATCTTTAATTCCATAACCAATTTCTCTTTGTTGGTTAGAATCAAGTACAGAGTAACAAAGTCCTGAGTCACTCTCTTGGCCTTCTGGGTGACTGAATTGTTAGCAAGCAAGTCAGGAACATGCTTGAAATTCTGCATTTGATCATTTGGGAAGTCTGGCCGGTGGGCATTAACTCAAAGTTCCCAACTGGTTCCATACAAAGAAAATGAGTACTTTCCTCGTGCCAAGATTATGTAAGCCTTTGGGAAAAGGAAAAGCATTTGGTATATTTTCCGTTCCATCTCCACAGTACAATACAATTTCATATCCCCATTATTTTAACCTCACTCACATTCCGTTTCCCACTCTAGACTTGCAAATCTGCACACAAGAATATATCACTTTGGGATAGAATATAACGCCCTAACTGTTGTGCTTCTGTTGAGACCTGCTTCTACTCAAGGATCTGCCAGTGCTGTGCGATACTGAGCAACTCACTGCCCCTCTCTGTGGCTCAATTTTCCCACCAATCAGATGACAGAGGAAGGGGTGGAGAAGGCCACTTTGGTAGAGTAGGGGGGATATTCTAAGGTTGCTTCCAGTTATGAGTAGGAAGAATAAAATTTTCAGACTTTCATTTTCCAAAATGTAGAGGCTGTGGTATAGAGAATAGACTTCCGGTACAAGAGAAACTAGTTGGTGGGGAGAGTGTGGTGGTAGAGATGATGGTAGTGGCTTGGACCAGGAGGGAGAGCCTGGCTACAGAGATCCTGTTCCCCCCAAACCTTTGCAAAGCGTATCTTGGCTCTGCTTGATCCCAGAGTCCTCCCACCACCTCACCCTGCCCCATGCTTCTGGTATTGATGATAACCCACTGGGCCCTCAGTCTAGTCTCTTTGCAGCCCAATTTCCTGTGTTGCTCTTCCACTGCCCTGATCCCTAAGCTGTTGTTTGGCCTCGGTGTGGTTCATCCACTTAGCATGTCAGTCCCTGAAAGCATCACTAAGAAAAAAAAAAAAAAATGAAAAAAACACAAAAAAAAAAAAAAAAAAAAAAAAAAAGAGGAAGTTTCTCTTTTCTTAAGGTACCTATTTTGAACATTTGATTTTTCATTCTTGTAGCAAGGCTATGCGATGAATATCAGTGTTCCCTTTTTCTCTCTAATGAAACAAGATTACATAAAATTTCCCAAGGTTACACAGATAATAAGCCAAACAAAGTAACCTTGAAGTAAATGGCCTCCTTTTCTGAGGTGCCTGTTGGCAAATATCTTTTTGCCACTGAGGTAAGATGCCCTCCTTTCCTGGCTTGTTTACAGGCACAGTGATGTGGAGCACAGCCATATTTTGAAAAACAGGCCAAGCAATTTGTAGGAAGGAATTCTATTTTGACTTGAAACAGGACCCTGAGCAATCGGAAAGCCAGGGATGGAAAAGGGAAGCAGAGAGGCTCTGGAAACTGAGCAGCCCAGAACCATTACAACTAGGTCACCTGGCAGGCTCATCCTCGGGAAAAAAAATGAGTGAGGAATGCCTTTTAAGGCACGAAAGGGCCAGAGTACCCTCTGAGATATAACTCCCTAATAAGCATGCATGCTGTAGTCTGCAGATCTTCAGTCACCAACAAAAGGCAAAGAGTAAAGCTGCAGGACGCAGGAGAGCTGGCTCTTGGTGGCATACTCTTCTAACTGGACACATGTTCATCACCAACCCTATCAGATCTTCCTGGAAGGCACTAGGCTCTGCTTCAGGCAATAGCCAGGGCCCTGAGCCCGACTCTAAGGGACGAAACTCCCAATAACATGCAAGCCCATTCAGAAAACTCCCCATTAAACTCAAGCTCTGAAAATATTTTGTGTTCTTCCTCTAGATGCAGACCTGATTGTCTTACCTCACCAGCTCTCTGGAACTCACCTCAATCTGATTGCTCTCATCAGGTCGACAAAGAC
This sequence comes from Neophocaena asiaeorientalis asiaeorientalis, assembly GCF_003031525.2. Classification (NCBI taxonomy): domain Eukaryota; kingdom Metazoa; phylum Chordata; class Mammalia; order Artiodactyla; family Phocoenidae; genus Neophocaena; species Neophocaena asiaeorientalis. Next base: position 4,481,897 of record NW_020173393.1, on the reverse strand, counting down.
TTTCAGATGGTCAACTCTAAAGGTCACTGCTCCAACCCTATCTTCCTTAATTTCTCATCCATATTAGTTGCAACTGACACTTTCTCTTTGACTCTTTTTCTCCTCTTGCCTTTTAGGTCACTCTACTCTCTAGGTTTTTCTCCTACCTCACTGTCTGTTCCTAATCCTCTTTTTTAAATTTAAATTTTATTTTATTTGGCTAGACATTTATCATCTGCTTGACCTCCAAACACTGGAGTGGTCTCATTTTATATCCTCTTTCATCTGTATCCCCATTTTCTCACTAAGACATTACATTTAGTTACAAGGCTTTAAGTACTGAACCCTTGTACTGCTCAAATTTCTATTTCTAACAATGGTATTCCAGAGATCCAGGTTCATATATCCATATACTCATAACAAATCTACAAACCTCCAGAAGATAATTCTGTTACTCTCTTCACTTGTACTCCAGGCCTTATACACACACCAGTTTTCCTCATTTCAGGAAGTGTTACCATTATCTACTCGGTTGACTAAGTAAAAAACCTAGGAGTCATCCTTGAATTCTTCTAGTTCCATAATTTCCCACAACCAATCCACAGTCAATTCCTGCTGGCTCTTAGTAGTTGAAGAAAATGATAACCATCTAAAATCAAATCTCCCCACATATCCTTCAAAAAAACAATACAGGAAAACAAGAAAAAAATAAAGCTATACAAAACTCACAACCTCAACATCATTAAAATACATAGAGGGGCTTCCCTGGTGGCGCAGTGGTTAAGAAGCCACCTGCCAATGCAGGGGACACGGGTTCCAGCCCAGGTCTGGGAAGATCCCACATGCCGTGGAGCAACTAAGCCCGTGCACCACAACTACTGAGACTGTGCTCTAGAGCTTGCGAGCCACAACTACTGAGCTCGCATGCCACAACTACTGAAGCCTGCACGCCTAGAGCCTGTGCTCCACAACAAGAGAAGCCACCGCAGTGAGAAGCCCGCGCACTGCAACGAAGAGTAGCCCCCGCTCACCCCAACTAGAGAAAGCCCGCATGCTGCAACGAAGACCCAATGCAGACCAAAAAGAAAAAAGAATAAATAAAATAAATAAATTTAAAAAAATATATAGAACCCTCAAAACTTCATAGTCCCTGTTAGTAGAAGAACAAGCACTGCAGTTGAATGAACTATCTCTAAGGATCTCAACACAAGCCTTTGTGGAGAGCCAGGGCTGTACGGAAAAACAACATGAAAGAGAAAAAAGGTAAGGTAGTAGAGGCTGTAAGATTTTATAAAATGATCTTCAGAAAGACCAAGTTCCTATTTGTGAAAATTCTGAAAGAGGATCCTGCTAGAATAAAGAAATGACTATGTGAAAACCTGAAAGCACACATAATTCAAGGTGGTAATCTTCCATAGGTATCACTTATGGGGGAAAATAGGGTAAAAAGAAGGGAGAAGTGTCCTTGGGAGACTGGATGATGAAAGGGAAAGAGGCAAAAGGGGGAATTTTAAGATTCTGTACATTAAAAGAGAAGAGCAACAGTGACAAGTCAGAGAGCACATAAGCACCCATCCCCCATGATACAAAAAATTCAGTCATACATTAAAACAAACATACTTCACTACCTTATCAGAATAGTGTGTTTCTGAACCTCAAATCTACAAAATGAATAAATGGAAGAAGCCAAATAAAGCTGCTATACGAAGAGAACAGAAAATAAAAATCAAAACATTCCAACTGATAGAAATATAAACCCCCTCCAAAAAAATTACAAACCAGAAAAGAATCTGTAACACAGTAATACTCCAAACTGAATTAAATTTCCTCAAACAACTTTGAATTAGAAATGCAAAGATTAATAACTGAAACATAAAAGAACTAGGAAAAAAGAGTTGATTGAACTCAGAGGCAAAAACAAAGAACAAACAAAAAAGAAAACAAAACCAAAAGTGATCAGAAATGAAGATTAAATTATTAAATTACAAGGTGTCCAAAGGAAATGTTTTTTTAATTAAAAAACATTTTTTTGGCTTTGTTGGGTCTTCGTTGCTGCGTGTGGGCTTTCTCTAGTTGTGGTGAGCAGGGGCTACTCTTCATTGAGGTGTGTGGGCTTCTCATTGCAGTGGCTTCTTTTATTGCGGAGCACAGGATCTAGGCGCGTGGGCTTCAGTAGTTGTGGCACACAGGCTCAGTAGTTGTGGCTCACGGGCTCTAGAGTGCAGGCTCAGCAGTTGTGGCACATGGGCTTCGTTGCTCCGTGGCATGTGGGATCTTCCTGGACCAGGGCTTGAACCCGCGTCCCCTGAATTGGCAGGTGGATTCTTAACCACTGCGCCACCAGGAAAGTCCCCAAAGGAAATTTTTAATAAGGGGCATTGAAGAAAGAGAAAGACAGCCAAGGGAATGAAAATGAGATAGAGAAAAATGTAACAAGAGTCAGTGAAAAACTGGCTTAAAGAGAAGACAAAGAAGATCCAATATATGTCTACTTGAAATCCCTGAGAAGACAGATTAAGTAATTAAATAAGCAAAGATTTATAACAATAATCTGAGGAAAATGTCTGGTATTAAGAGATGACCTGAGCCTACATATTGAAAGGACTCAAAGACCTGAAAGATCAATTTCAAGATCCTAGCAAAGCTGTTTAACTTAAAAAAAAAAAAAAAAAAAGAAGTCTCAAGGACTCCAGGGAAAAAGAATCAAACAATTTACAAGGGCAAGAGAATTAGGCTGCCATGAGATGTCTCCAAAGCAACATACAAGGCTGAGAAATATGGAGCAGCATTTTCAAGAACTCAAAGAAAGAAATTATGAACCAAGGATTTTATAGCTAGCCAAGTATCTTTCAATTATCAAAGCTATAGAAAAATAACTTGCAACATTCAATCACTCAGAGATTCCTGTACTTATGAGTCTTTCTTGAGAAATATGCCAGAGGATAAACTTCATTCAACAAAGAGATGACTGAAGAAATTTTGGCAAAAGGATTGATGGGAAGCGTTTAATATATTTAATTGTAAATCTAAAACTAAAACAAGGTAGGGACATGGTTGAAAGCAGAATATATGACTGTTGCATTTTCTTGTAAAAATAATGCAAGTAAAAATGAGAAAGAGAAGAAATAGGGAAAGAGGAGAGCAGAGTAAGTTCGCTCTGATTGTTGTACAGGTAACAGATGAAAGTCAGTGGATACCGTCAAAAACTGACAAAGCAATGATGTCTGCAAGATGGCAGAATAAATTTTCACACCCATCATCCCCCAGAAACATAATTTTGACACCCATGGATGAGAGTGCCTTTGTGGGAACTTGAAAGTCCAGAAGAGAGGTCCCAGCACCCCACTGGAGCAAAAACTCTGAAAATAGAAGCACTGAGGAGGGTAAAAAGAACAGTTTCACTTTACATGTGTCATCTGTCCCCCAAAGTGGCACAGCTCAGTGCCAAGAGAGACCCCATGGGGGAAAGGAGAACATCATGAGTGACCCACCTCCCCAGCTATGTAAGATGCTGCTCAAGAGGCCCATTTCTTTTTTGTCCCAACCAGAAAACAGAGGGGATCAGCATGGCTGAATGGTCTGGAGGCAGCTAGGACCAGGGAGAAGAAAATGTGGTAGATATAGACGATGGACTATTATTCTAAACAGAAGGAGAACCTGTCATTTGCAACAACATGGATGAACCTGGAGGACATTAGGCTAAGTGAAATAAGCCAGACACAGAAGGACAAGTAATGCATGATTTCACTTACATGTGGAATCTGATAAAGTCGAACTTATAAAATCAGAGAGTAGTGGATGCAGCAGCTAAAGTGTAGAGGAAATGGGGAGATGTTGATCCAAGAGTTACATAGGATGAATAAGTTCTGGAGATTTGTATATTACTGTTTTTCAAACTTGAAATTTGCTAAAAGAGTAGATCTTAAGTGTTCTTACCACACACAATGGTAACTGTGAGAGGTGATGAATGTCTTAATTAGCTTCATTATGGTGACCATTTCACAGTGGAAGGAAGGGGGAAGGTGCAAATTAGAGGTATGGGATTACCAGATACAAACTACTATGTATAAAGTAGATAAGCAACAAGGATATATTGTACAGTAGAGGGAATTACAGCCATTATCTTGTAATAAGTTATAATGGTGTATAATCTTCAAAAATACTCAATCACTGTGCTGTACACCTGAAACTAATATAATATAAATCAACTGTACTTCAGGAAGGACCCAAAACAAACAAATCAACCAAAAACCCCATCACGTGGTACACCTTAAATATATACAATTTGTATTTGTTAATTACACCTCAAAAATGCTGGAAAACATGCTGACAGGAAGAGGTTAAATAAGAAAAGTGAGGATAAAACGTATTGAAAAGTATAAGAACAAAGATAACTACTAGAACAAAAATACAAACCTTTCTAAATATCAAAAGAAATTTTAAAATAAAAGGGTAAGGAAAACATATTGGTAAGTATTACAAAACTAATACAGTAAATTATGATATAAAGAACATATGACAGAGTTGAGACCAAACATATCAGTCACATCAACACACGTGAATGGGTTTAAACTCATAATTACATGAAAAATATTTCAAAATGTCTCATAAAGTGAGACCCAACTATCTGCTATATATAAAGGTCAAACCTAAAACAAAGTAATTCTGAAAGGCAACAGTAAAGGAATGGGAGCAAAAAAAAAAAAGAAAGAAAGCCGTATGAGTGATCCTGATATCAGACAGAGTAAAATGCAATTTAAAAAGCATAAAATATAACAAAGAACACTTTTTAATGCTAAACCCACGATTAACAAGAAATATCACAGGCATGAATATCTATGCACCAAAAGCCACAATGATCACCTTTATGAAGTAGAAACTATAGGAGATACAAGAATAATAGAAGACTACTGTCAGTATAAGACAGATCAAGTGGCAAAAAAATAGGCAAGGATACAGAAGAGCTAAAATAATTAGGCAGGTCTTGTGGATCTGTGTCAAACCCTACAGCCTGATTATAGAGAAAAACCTTCTTCTTATGAAGCATTCAGAAAAACTTACCATATGTTAGCTAATTAAGAAAGCATTGCTATATTGAATAGATTAGAAATATTATAAGAAACATTCTATGGTTACAATATAATAAGATGAGAAAGTTTTAAGAATATAAAAAAACCAAGTAGGTCCTTCCACCTAGAAATTTACGAAATAATTTCTTTTGGGCAACTTCTAGGTGAAAGGGAAGTTGTAAACAAAATTTTAAATATTTTTAAGCAAAACAGTGAAAATCTACATATTGGAATCTACAAAAATCATGTAAAGCAGTGACTAGATTAAAGTACATCGGTAAAACGAAAGAATGAAAAAAATTAACTAAATTTCCAGCACAGACATCTAGAAATGAAACAAAAAAATGAGCAAAAATAGGACCATAATAGGGAATAATAAAGGCAAAAGCAGAAATTATTGAAATAGAGAAGAGAAAACTACTAGAAAAAAGAAAAAAGAGAGGAAGCACCAATGTACAAAAGAAGAAATGACAACAGGGAAATAACTATTGAAAAAGAAGAAACTTCTTAAAATTAGACTACTACTACTCTGAAAATAATTTTGAAAAGCTAAATGGAAATGATTATTTCCTAGGAAAATATGGCTTATAAAATAGATTTTATTATAAAAACAAAACCAACAGATCTAATTTCACAGAATAAATAGAGGAAGATATTAAAGAACTACCCCATAAGAAAAACACCATGCTGAAATGTTTCCATAGGGAATTTCAATCAGACTTTTAAAGACAAGATAGTACTGACATAAACTGTTCTACAGCATGGAAAGTAAAGAAAAACATTCTCATTTTTAAATGAAACCAGCAAAACATTGACACCTAAACTTGGGGAAGAGAATACCAAAAAAAGAAAAGGAGGGAAGAAGGGGAGAAATTATAGACCAATTTTGCTTTTTTTTTTTGCGGTACGCGGGCCTCTCACTGTTGTGGCCTCTCCCGTTGCGGAGCACAGGCTCCGGACGCGCAGGCTCAGCGGCCATGGCTCACGGGCCTAGCCACTCTGTGGCATGTGGGATCTTCCTGGACCAGGGCACGAACCCGTGTCCCTTGCATCGGCAGGCGGACTCTCAACCACTGCGCCACCAGGGAAGCCCCCAATTTTACTTTTGAATGTGTAAAACTATTACATAACATGTTGATGAACAGAAGCCAACACTGCATTGAGAAAAATAAAATGCCATGATCAAGTGGAATGTATTCTAGAAATGCAAGGTTGGTTGGATGTTAAGAAGTCCATTCATATAGTATACCATATTAATGGATCAAAGGAAAAGTCATACTATCTCTATTCATGCAGAAAAAGCATTTGACAAAATTTAATACCCATTCCTGATTAAAAGAAAAAACCCCCAAGAAACTAGGAATTGATTAATATTTTCATGATAAAAATATATATCCGAGTTCTAACACCATCATCTTACTTAATGGGACTCTAGTAAAGGCATTCTCACTAATACCAAGAACAAGAGTAGAATGTCCCCTATTTCCACTACTCCTTCATATCATACTGGAAGTTTTAGCCAGTGCAACTGGATAAAAGAAATCAATTAGAGGCATACAAATTGGAAAATAAACTTTAGAGTATCTGTTTGGAGATGATATAACAGTATATCTGAAAATCCTTAGAGACTCAATGATAAAAGGTAGCAGGATATAAAATTAACATACAAAGTGAATAGTAGCCACAAACACAACCAACCTCAGTCAGCAGATACGGCAGCAAATCCCACTCACAGTGGCAACAAAGATTAAATACTTGGTATTAAACTTAGCAAGAACTGCAAAATCTATATGAAGAAAACTTTACAACACTCCTGAAAGGCACAAAAGCAGACCTGAACAAACAGAAATACATCTTCTGTTCTCAGCTAAGATAATTCAACGTCTTAAAGATGTCAGTTCACCCTAATTAATGTATAAATTGAATGCAATCCCAGTAAAATTACCAACAGGCTTTTTATGGAGCTGGACAAGTTAACACTACAGCTTATACGAAAACATTAACACACAAGAAGAACTAGAAGTCACTGCAAGAGAAAATCCAGGTGGGGGTCTTGCCCTATCAGATATCAAGGCATAGAGCCTTTATAATTAAAACTGTGAGGTACTAGCACATAAATAGTCAAACAAGTGAGGGGAAGAGAATTTCTGGATTTTCCAGAAAAAAGACACAAGAACATATGAAAATTTAAAATATGAGAAATGTGGCATCTTAAATTATTGGGGCAAAGATGGACTTTTTAAATGTTGCTAGGACAACTAAGTAGACATTTGGGAAAAAAGATAAAATTAGATACATACTTTACACCATGCCCAAAACAAACACCAAACATCAGAAATTTAAATGTAAAAAATATTTACACTATACAAGTTCTAGAAGCAAACATGGGTGAATTCCTTTATAACCTTGGTTAAGAAAAGGCTTTTTCACTATGACTCAAAGTCTGGATGTAATTTTTAAAAAATTGATGCATTTGACTACATTCTTTTTTTGGTGTGGCAAAAACATTATAAGCAAAGACTAGAAAATTGCAACATATATCACAGAGAGTTAATATCCCTGATATATAAATAGTTCTTAAAAACTGAGGGGAAAAAGGTAAAAATCCTGATAGAAAAATGGGCAAAAGACATACACATGTAGTTCCAAAATTATATAAAAATGTCTCCTAAATATATGAAATGATGTCAACTTCATTTTTTATAAGAGAAAGGGAATTAAAACTATATTGAGATACAATTTCGTGTGTATAACTTTGACAAAAATTAAAGTTAGACTACACAAACTATTGGTGAGGCTGTGGAGAAACAGATAATTTGAAACATTGCTGGAGGGAATGAAAACTGATTCAACCTTTAAGGAAGGAAACTTAGAAACAGCTACCAAAACTACATATTTGTCCACCTTTTGATCCAACAATCCGTCTTCTAGGAATGTACCCTGAAGACACACCTCCAACAATATGAAAATATATATATGTACACAATACTTTATTGCAGCAATGTTTGCAGTTCAAAATATGGAAACAATCTATCTGTCCACACATAACAGTGACTGAATAAATTAAGAGACATCTACAGAGTGAAATACTATGCAGCTGTAAAAAAGATTGAGGAAGACCTTTATGAACTAATATAAAGTGATTTCCAGGTATCAATAGTGTATTATCTTTTCTATAAGTAGAAGGGGAAATAAAATATACATGAACCTTTGAATTTTGCAAAAAAAATTATAAGAAACTAATGACAGTAATTTCCCATAGGGGATGGTGGAAATGGGGTCCAAAAAATGGTGTGTATATTTTTGTATGCACTTTTTTGTACAGGTTAGGCTTTTGGAACTATGTTATAATATTTTATATATACAAAAACATCAATAATGATGGGGAAAGTGAGCCTAAAATTAGAAACAAGGAGAAACAAATAAACCTAACTGTATTTCCAATAAATATATAACCATTCCTTAGGGAAATAAAAAAGAATTCAATCAAAAAGAACTATTTTGAACAAAGTACTTTATACAGCCTCAGATTAAAGACAGAAAGAACTATAAGCATATGTTGAACCTTAGTTAATGGATTTGTTTTACAAAGTGGTATAGGTTAATAATTCTGAAAATACTCTCTGGGTAGTCTAGGGTTGAACAAATAAGTACATGTATTGAGAATAATAAAAGGCAAGTTTCTCATTGTCAGAGAAACAATTGTCAGAGAAACAAAAATATGAGGGGGAGGATAAAGACTAGAATGAGTCTTCTGATGTTGAACTGGAATTGGGGTATCATTATGAATTTTTGGTTTTAAATACAGAGACAGATGGATGAAAATATACAGATATATGCATATCTTGTGTTTATGTCCACTCATAGAGCCTAAAAGCAATGATATCCATTAGCAAGGACAGCCGCTAGTTCCCAGATGTTGGTTTCTAAGTACCATTCCCCGTAACAGGGTTGGGGCAGAGAAAGCACAATATATTGTGCCAGAAAGAAAATAAGTTTTCATGAACTGATGGAGACATGTCGGAAGGACACAGACACACTTCCCTGAAGGCACACTCCTTATGCTTGCAGGGCTTAGGCAGAGGGAAACATGGAAGCCACATACCATTTATTTAAATGTTTGAATTGATAGATCAAGCTAAACCTGCTAAATAAAGTATATTCCATCCTTCTACTTTGAAAAATTTATACATATAAAAGCAATAATCAAAAGATATCTGTATGGTTTTTGCATAATTAAAAGTCGGCAAAATTTTTCTTAAAGAGAATAAAAAATGAAGGACATTGGAACCAATTTGCATGGGGCTCCCACTAGCTAAGACTGGGATAATTTGAGCCTTAAAAATAATGATGGCAATCGCTTATAACCTACTGAATAAAATACGAATCTATGAGTCTATAAATTAATTAATTAAGAATGAGACAAAGGAGAGCTCATCCTCACAAAAGATGTCAACTAATGCATGTAGAAAGAATGATGGAATTAGATAATCATCATTTAGTGAACATCTTACCAATAACTGAGGTAGACAAGAGTCATCAAATGCTGAAACTAAGGGATGAAATTTTGATGGCTAACAGATGTTTACGTAGCCTAGAATTATATCCTCATAAGATATATATACATGAAAGAGAAACAGTAACGTTATGATGGAGAAAACCTAGATGAACAACACTTTAAGTGACTCAAGTTAACATCCCAGTAATGGAATACATGGATATTACGCGTCTCCTGATATGATGCACCGAAAACTCAACGTCATTTCTGTGGTATTCCTGCCAAAGAAGCATCGGATTCATCATGAATCTAATCGTGAGCAAACCTCAGGCAAACCCAATGTTAGGGACCTTCTACAAAATAACTGGCCTGTAATCTTCAAGAGTCTAGGCCAGGAAAGCCAATGAAAGACTGAGATACAAGGAATCTAAAGATATGACAACTAAATGCGACATGTGCTTGTGAATCAGATTAAAAAGAATTTTTATGTAAAGGACATAATGGAGAAAATTGGGAAAATTGGGGCTAACAGTATCACATCAACATTAATTTCCCGGTAATTGTATTGTATTGTATTGGAAATGTACATTGAAGCACTTAGGTATAGAGATATGACAGATCAATTGATAGATGGGCCAACAGACAAATAGACAGATGGGGCAGAGGGGAAGGGGAGACAGAGAGAGAGAGAATGGAATGGTAAAGCAACGCTGTGAGTAATTAGGAAATTGGGGTGGAGAGTTTGTGAAAGCTCTTCATACTATTCTTAACGCTTTTCTGTAAGATCGAAATTACACTGAAATAAGAAGTTTAAAATATTTGGAGGAGCAGAGAGAGTTAGTTGGGATAGAGAGGGAAAAAAAGACTGGCCATGGGTTGATCATTGTTGAAGCTGAGTGAGGGGCATATAAAATGAGTCTATTATCCTGTTTATTTTTGTATATGTTTGAAATTTTCCATATTAACATGATTTTGAAGGGAGAGAATAAATATTTAGAGAGAGTTAGTTGGGATAGAGAGGGAAAAAAAGACTGGCCATGGGTTGATCATTGTTGAAGCTGAGTGAGGGGCATATAAAATGAGTCTATTATCCTGTTTATTTTTGTATATGTTTGAAATTTTCCATATTAACATGATTTTAAAGGGAGAGAATAAATATTTCCATATTCTGAATTCATCATGTTATCTTGGCCTCAGCTCTCACCACCTTGGTCTAAACTGCCACCATCCCTTGCCTGGATGGCTGCTGTAGCTTCTTGTCCATTTTATCCACAGCCTTTCTTGACTCTGATAATTAATGCCTCCCCTTGTGACCCAGATCACCTTGTAATTACCTAAGTCAAATCCCACTACTCCCTGTTTAAAACTCTCCTATGGTTTCCTAGTGGATTAAGGGTAAAATCCCCTTATCTTCATCACCCTGCATAAACCAACACTGGTATCTCTTCTGACTAGCTTCTTACCACCTTCCCCCTTCCTGTTGATCCTGTTTACAATTCCTGAAACTGCTGAATTTATTTCATCCTCAGGACCTTTGCATTTGCTGTTCCCTCTCCCTGGAATGCCTTGAGACCTTCACATCTTCATCATTCGAGTTCTATTATCTGTCACTTCCTCAAAGTTGCCTTCCCTGGTGGTTCCACTCAGTTGCCACACTCCCCAGTTGCCCTCTATCATATCACTCTTTTCTCACCCATCACAAGATGAAATTATTTATTTGTATGTTTACTAATTGTCACTTTCCATGCTCCCCACCAGATGTAAAGACCATGAAAGCAAGAGACTTGCCCATCTTTTTCATTGATGGTACAGTGCCTAGCACATATTATATACGCCATAAAAAATGAAGTTAGACATTCAAATTCTAGTTTCATTTCTCATTGGTTGAGTAGACCTTGGATAAATTCCTTAGGTAAATTACTTAATCTCTCTGAGTCACAGGGTCCTCACTTATAGAATGTAGCAATGTCCTCTGCACGTCTCATTGGGTTGCACAAAATTTCGAGTGCACGAACACCTGAAAGATGCAAAAAGTATACATGCATGGCTTTATTATTGTAATAAACAGATGTTGGGATTATTGACAAGATCATTTTCCCTGTCTTCAACAGAAGAAATCCCAAGATTTTTAGCATGGCATGTGAGGCCAGCCATTATCTGCTGTCTGTCTCTCTCAGGCCTTCTCTCTATAAGCCCAGAACCAATCACACCAAATCTCCCCAAACGTATCACAGAATTCCCAACCTTTGGGCTTCTGCCCAGGTGCTCCCTTTGCAGGACACACCCTGTCCGCTGCCCTACTGTCTGTGTGGGAAATGCCTACTTACCTTTCAATATTCAGCCCAAATGTTACTTTTTATATGAGATGCTTCCTGATCCTTTCCACCTCCAGGCTTCCAGCTGTAGACTGGGTATTCTGCCAATGTGACTACTGATATAGTTTATTGTACACATTTGTGTTCATGACTGTCTTTTCCATTGCATTGTGGGTTTCCTGAGGGCAGGAACTGTATCTTATTTATCTGTGTATCCCCTCACTGACTCAGAGCAAGCCCTTAATAAATGACTGTTGGATTTTTATCACCATCATCACCATCATCATCAATCAATCAATCAATCAATCAATATCTCCTTACAGAGGAGAGCATGGTCATAATTTTGCAGAGTAAACAAATACGGACAAGGTACAGGAGACTAGATTCAAGACATGGCTTTGGCCATGGGCAAATCACTTTTCTACTCCGGACTTCAGTTTCTTATTCTGCACAAAGAAAGGAACTGCACAATCTATAAGCTCCCTTCCAAAACTACATTTCATGCTTCCCATTCCTCAGCACCGGGACTTCGATGGAGCAGCTGTACAAACTGTCCCCTAATTGGGATGTCAGAGCTGTGGTTCCTCTGAGCCTCATGGAGAGAGGCTTAGACCTGCCCCCAGGAACTGGTGACTCTCAGGTCTAAACCAACCTAAGCCAGAGCTGTCCTTCATGCCGCCCTGCACAGCTCTTATCTGAGGTGAGTGATCCTTTTAGCTATAATTACTAATTGATGTTTGTAAAGTCTTTGAAATTCTCAGGTGACAGATGTAATCAAAGGCCAATTTATTATGATAATTGCTATTATACAGCTCCTCATTATTTGTTGATGTTAACGACAGGGCCAGCAGGTGTTTCAAGATTGAGCAGGGGATTGAAGCTGGCCACGTTTGGTGGGAGAAAGAGAAAAATGTGGATGTGGGGGCATTGGGGGGTCTTTTAGGGCTTCTGCTGGTCTCAGTCTAGCCAGATTCCACTTTGTGGGGTTACGACTCGGCACGAAGCATGACAGTTATTGCACAGGACCAACTAACAGCATTTTTACACGTACAGGTTCAAACCCAGGTCAGTCTCTTGCTTCTGGAATGTGCTTCAGGAGCCTCTCTGAGTTTTGGCTTACTCATCTGTTAAATGAAGGTACATAGAGTATCATGCTTGCTGTGGGTGGAGAATGGGTTTGAGGCAAGTAAGAGTGGATGTGAGAAGACCAGCTTGGTGCAGGGGGCGGCTGTTGAGGTTTCTTAGGCAAGAGATGATGGTATTCAGAATGAAGATAGTGGCGCTGGAGATAAGAAAAGCACATGGATTGGAGAGAATTTCAGAGTGTAGAATCAGTAGGACTTGGTGGCAACTGGATATAGAAGGTGAGGTATCTTGGGCAACCCAGACTTCTGAGATAGGAAACACATAGGGATGTTTTTGGAGGGAAGGAATTATTTTAAAAAAGAATTGCCTACTATTTCCACCATTCTCTTGTAGGTTTGTTTTATTTGAATCTCCTCTCAACTCTATATCCTGGTAAATTGAGTTTATGAGTTTGCAAAGCTGGAGTCCATGATGTAAAAGATGGAAGTTGACCAAAATTCAGCCTCCAGGAAGGGCCTGCGGAAGAACTGCCTCACTTCTGAACTTGTCTCTCTATAAGCACAACATTCCTGACCTTGCTTTGGAGTCTCACTCCCTCTCTCTCCTCGATGCATCCCGCATGTCAGCTGATATCTTTGCACACCCTGGATTTCACTGATTTTGCTTCTCCTTCCTGAATTTCCTCTTCCTGTACCCTATCCACAGTCTATTCAAATTTGATCGATGGGTTAAAAATGTTTGTGTACCCATAGATTTTGCTTTTTATTTCCTCAGTGAACTCCCACATTCTGCTCCCTACTTATCACCTATGATATTCTAAAAATGACAGCTGACACTGAGTGTTTACTTGACCACCAACCACCGTGATAAGCATTTTTAAATGCATCTTCTCATTAAACAATTAACAAACATTTTTATAAAGTTGATACTATGGGCATTGAAATTTTCCAAATGAGAATGGGACTCAGAGAGTCTAAATCACTTGCCTAAGATCACAGATAGTTAGTGCCAATCTATGCAATAGGAAAGACCCCATATGAAACATAGTCATAAAAAATGCTGAGGGGAAAGAAACTTTGAGATCCATTCATCTTATTTAATGGCATTAATTTATAGCATTAATGTTATTGCACAGCCCAAGAAACAGAATCCTTGCATGTAAATGGCTCCATTAAATTCCAGTTTACTACTGTAGGACAACATTGGTGGAAAAGGAAATAATGGAGTGTTTGAGCAAAAATGATATCATGATATTGATTGGTATCTCCTCAAGGCCCCTTATGTGAGGATATATATGATACATACCTCTTCTAGTGTCTTTGATGAAAAATAGGTATACTTCTTTCTCTCAAGTAAGAGAACCTGCCACATGCCCCTTTTTGCCTTGGCTTCCAGGAAGCCCAAGAGGTGTAGGTAATGTTCTATTTCATTAACCACCAATACTATTGGGTTGGCCAAAAAGTTCATTTGGGTTTTTCCGTAACACCTTGCGGAAAAGTCCGAACGAACTTTTTGGCCAAGCCAATATAATTCTGGCACAGTGATAACCTTTCTACCACTAAGATTCTTGAGCTAAATAAACTTTTTATTTTAACTGAATATGTATATGTGCATATGTACATGTACACACACACGCTAAAAGGTTCATGTGTATGGATGTATACATGTATATACACACCTACGCTGAATTTGTACTCAAACATGTATTCACGTTAGCCACACCTTCCTTTGAAAGGTGCTTAGGAACATGCAGAGTTATCACACCTATTGTTTACTCCTCACAAAGACCCCAGTGAGTCTGGGAGGGCATGTCTCATTCCCATTTGACAGATGGGGAAACTGAAGTTTAGGGTCAATATTCAGTTCATGTAGCTATAAAATGGCTTAAGCTCATGGATCCAGTTTCCAAATTCAGAGTTCTTCCCACTTTTTCACCATTGGGGAGCCAACTGGGCTCAACTTCATGGAGACCCTCAGTTTGGAAGGGGCCTGATGAAGGCAGAAGCCCTGCTATATGGAAACTGAACTTTTTAGGGATGGGGGTCTGCAGCATTGATGCCTCAAGGCCCAGGCTGACAAGATTATCAGCTGTCAACATCTGGGTAACCTTCATTTCCTTCTCCAAATGAGTTTAAAGTATATTTTCATTGAAAGGGAAATGTTCTTGGTCCCTCAGCTCTCATACCATTGATAATAAAATCTTTAGGAACTGTAAGTGTGTGAAAAAGCAACCTGGGAGAGCTCATCTTGGTATTTGTACAAGGTGACACTCAGAGAATTTCTCTCTACCTGGAAAGAGAATTTTGAGACCTAACAGGGATTCAGCAGAAATTCAGAGCTTTCAAGAGCAACTGATAAGGCTCAAAGGGTAGAATGTAGCCCTGGAGGTAGACATACCCAAGGGGCTGGGTGATCCCCAGGAGACAAAATCCACTGAGGACTGGGAAGGAGGCCTGGGCAGGTAGATGGGGCACGGCACCCAGGATCTGGGGACAGACAAGAACTGGGAGGGGACACTTAGCAGGCCAGAGATTTCCAAAGTAGTTACAGAAAGGTGTGATGATAACCCTGGGTTCTAAATGTCCATTTCTCAGTTTTCCTTTCCATTTTCGCAGAGCTAATAAAACCCAGAAATATGTTCCTAACATAGGACTATGGCAACAAGTCAGAAAAAGGATGTATGGAGGCCTTTGATTCACAGTTTTCTGCTACCTTGGCTCAGCTACTGATGGGTAGGAGAGATCTAAGGTTTTCCAATGCCTCTCAACCACACTGCATGGTAGACTTTGAAGAACTACAGTCTTTTAAAGTAGAACAGTGACACAGGGAATGTTAGACATTTCTTGACCACATCTCCACGGAGGTAAAGAGAAAGCTGTTACTAAAATCCTTCCATCAGTATGAAGTAACTGAGATGCTATGAGATTTCGTGGTGCTTCTGGCGGTCCATGCATGCACTGATTTAAAAGGAGTCACTTTGTGAGACCAATCATAAGGTAGTATACATGAAAACACCTTGCTTGGTGTGCGGGATGCAGCAGGTGCTCAATAAAAGAAAGTTCTCAGGATCTGTGATAGAAACTGCACTGGTGCTTCAAGAGTGAGTCTGGGTATTATGAGAATTTGAAGGAAAAGCTTAGGGTATAATGGGGAAGTGTGGTGGTCCTTAGGGATGTTCTCAAATATCCCAGTTCTCCCTCTGGGCACACAGTTGGAAGGCACTGCCTCATTCCTTTTTGAAGTTAAGCATGGCTGCATGACTAGTCTTGGCCAATGGAAAGTGCTGTGTATCATTCTGTGTGGAAACTTTCTAGAACCATTGCCTTGTTTGCCACATTTCTTTCCCTGCCTTGGTGATCATGGAAGCAATGTCAAGATGGACTTTCCAACTTAAGTCCCTGAGTAACTAGGATAAGCAGAGCCCTTCTGCTGGCCCATTTTGCACATGTAGAGAGAGTGGAAAATATTTTTTCTGGAATACACTGAGATTTCATGGTTGCTTGTCACTACAGCATAAATTAGTTTATCCTAACCAATATAGGAGTTTTCTTATAAACTCCCTCCAGAATATCTCAGATCCAAGCCATGTGATCTCCTGTGTGGTCTTAACTCTAACTCATTTGAGCTTGGGATTCCCGCATCTTCTCATTCCATGGTCCATCTGAGCTTTTTTCATGTGAACAGTCACTAAAGTAAAAACAGAATCAGGAAATGAGGTTGGGAGGGGCAAGCTCATTCTCCAAAGCCAAAATCAATTATATCAAAAGATTCAACAGGAACAGATGTCAGGCTTGGAACCACATATGAAAAGTTAAACTAAGAAAAATAAAGCTTGGGGTGGGGTTACAAAGCAACTGAGTCATGGGTGAATTAAGGCAGTCAACAGGTGCCACACAGACATGGTTCCTGAGGTCCTCCTAGGAAGTGATGTGCTTCTACGTGGAGTCTACAGGACAAATTGGAATGTACCAGGAAAGGGTGCTTCAACCCTCCCCTCCTTCAAGGGAGGAGCTTCAGGGAAGCAGCAAAAAGGAAAAGAGAACTAGAACTACAACAACTGTGACGGATGCCTTATGCGCATTGTCTCATTTGCTCTCCCCAAGTCTGGGGGAGGTACATCATTAATCTCATTATGTATCCTGAGATGTGAAGAAATCAGCTCAAGTTCACATACATGGGAACAGCCATAATTCAAAGCCAAGTCTGTCTGACTTTCAGTTCTGTCTACCCAACCATGCCTCAGTAAACCCATCCACGTGCAAATATTATTTTCACAGGGCTTGGACACAACTAAATATGGTTTCTTCCAATTCATTCAGAGACACAGCTCTACCTAGATCGTCCCAACTATTATAATGTGATTAACGTGACAAACATGAGGACTCATTCAAAAGAGCATCTGCCTTCCAACTGTTCTTAAGAGGCAAGTGAATTCAGGAGCTGGAAGAGGAAATGAAACATAGAGAGTGGTCACCCTTCTACTTCCCACTTCTCTTATTTAGCTCACCATCTGGAGGAGGCATCATGCAGGTTAAATGTGCCCCCATGTGATGAAAAGGATATAGGAAGGAGTCTTCCCTCTGCATAATTAGAACAGGCACAACAGCGCTGCCCAACAAAGGGTGGCTTCTGATGGATATTTGCATGAACTCGCCACACTTGTTTTGCATACAACCGTTAATTATGGTCCTTTCATCTTCACAATCATGGCTAATGGTGGTGGGGATGCAGAGAACAGTAGATTCAGCAGACCTCATTCTGGGAAGAGTGGGAAAGAAACAATGCAAAACTGCACCCACCCGCTGTTTACAACCGAGACAGCTACTCTGGGTACCATGTGGAAGATCTGGAGGAAATCAAGGCTTCCCAGGAGCCTGGAGCTTGTGAAATGAGACAGCTGTGGAAAGTATTACTGCTATGATGGAAGGAAAGTCCTATATGGCTCATCTTTCTGAGGAAAATAGCTCAGAGCCAGATCTCTCACACTACACTGAATGGAAATTCAGACTTTACTCACACTTATTTTGTGCCTTTCAGTATTCAAGATCGTTTCTCATTTAATCCTCCTCAAAATGACTGTGCGAAGTGTGTATTACTATTTCAATTTTATAAGTGAGGGAACTGAGACTCACAGACACCAAGAAACAGTCTGTACTCTCATTCATTTATTCATCAAATGATGACTGAGTTTCTACTGTGTGTTAAATATTGCACTCAGTAGGGAGAATACAGCAGCAGACAAGAGATCCTGCCTCCTGGAGCTCTCAGTCTAATGAGAGAGGCACGCACTGCAAAAAACAAGTGCAATTAAAAATATGCACAACGGATGAGGCGCAGAGCCTCAGGCGCTACAGGATCGTGATGAATTGCAGCGGGGATAAAGGAAGATAGGGGCATCAGCTGCTTCTTCTAGATGCTAGGGGATGCAGCTGGACCTGGATCCAAAGCAGGCTCTCCATGTCAACCAGGCCGGACGGACAAGGCCCAGCTGGAGGACCGAGTGGAGCATGGAAGGCCAGCCATCCTGTGCCTTTGGATTGGAGAATTTAACCAATTTACATGTAAGGGTCTTGGTGCTCTGGCCAGGTGTCAGGCCTGAGCCTCTGAGGTGGGAGACCTGAGCTCAGGACACTGGACCACCAGAGACCTCCCAGCCCCACATAATATCAATCAGCGAGAGCTCTCCCAGAGATCTCCATCTCAACACTAAGACCAAACTCCACTAAACAACCGGCAAGCTACAGTTCTGGACACCCCACACCAAACAACCGGCAAGACAGGAACACAACCCCACCCATTAGCAGAGAGGCTGCCTAAAATCATAATAAGTTCACAGATACCCCAAAACACACCACTGGATGTGGCGTGCCCACCAGAAGGACAAGATCCAGCTTCCTCCACCAGAACAAAGGCACCAGTCCCCTCCACCAGGAATCCTACAACAACCTTACCCACTGGGGGCAGAAACCAAAAACAATGGGAACTACAAACCAGCAGCCTGCGAAAAGGACACCACAAACACAGTAAGTTAAGCAAAATGAGAAGACAGAAATACGCAGCAGATAAAGGAGCAAGGTAAAAACCCACCACACCAAACAAATGAAGGTGAAACAGGCAGTCTACCTGCCTGTTTACCTGCCTGAAAAAGAATTTACCTGCCAGTCTACCTGCCTGAAAAAGAATTCAGAGTAATGATAGTAAAGAGGACCCAAAGTCTTGGAAATAGAATGGAGAAAATACAAGAAACATTTAACAAGGACCTAGAAGAACTAAAGAGCAAACGAACAATGATGAACAACACAATAAATGAAATTAAAAATTCTCTAGAAGGGATCAATAGCAGAATAACTGATGCAGAAGAACGGATAAGTGACCTGGAAGATAAAATAGTGGAAATAACTACTGCAGAGCAGAATAAAGAAAAGAGAATGAGAAGGATTGAGGACAGTCTAAGAGACCTCTGGGACAACATTAAATGCACCAACATTCGAATTATAGGGGTCCCAGAAGAAGAAGAGAAAAAGAAAGGGACTGAGAAAATATTGGAAGAGATTATAGTTGAAAACTTCCCTAATAGGGGAAAGGAAAGAGTCAATCAAGTCCAGGAGGCCCAGAGAGTCCCATACAGGATAAATCCAAGGAGAAACACACCAAGACACATTATTACTCAAACTATCAAAAATTAAATACAAAGAAAAAATATTAAAAGCAGCAAGGGAAAAACAACAAATAACATACAGGGGAATCCCCATAAGGTCAACAGCTGATCTTT
>NW_020173393.1:4461595-4462152 GCF_003031525.2 Neophocaena asiaeorientalis asiaeorientalis | reverse complement strand
GCAGGAACTCTGCAAGCCAGAAGGGAGTGGCAGGACATGTTTAAAGTGATGAAAGGGAAAAACCTAAAACCAAGATTACTCTACCCAGCAAGGATCTCATTCAGATTCGATGGAGAAATTAAAACCTTTACAGACAAGCAAAAGCTAAGAGAATTCAGCACCACCAAACCAGCTTTGCAACAAATGTTAAAGGAACTTCTCTAGGCAGGTAACACAAGAGAATGAAAAGACCCACAAAAACAAACCCAAAACAATTAAGAAAATGGTCACAGGAACATACATATCGATAACTACCTTAAATATAAGTGGATTAAATGCTCCAACCAAAAGACACAGACTGGCTGAATGGATACAAAAACAAGGCCCGTATATATGCCGTCTAAAAGAGACCCATTTCAGACCTAGGGACATATACAGACTGAAAGTGAGGGGATGGAAAAAGATATTCCATACAAACGGAAAACAAAAGAAAGCTGGAGTAGCAATTCTCATATCAGACAAAATAGACTTTAAAATAAAGACTATTACAAGAGACAAAGAAGGACACTACATAATGA
>NW_020173393.1:4398282-4460676 GCF_003031525.2 Neophocaena asiaeorientalis asiaeorientalis | reverse complement strand
GGAAAACAAAAGAAAGCTGGAGTAGCAATTCTCATATCAGACAAAATAGACTTTAAAATAAAGACTATTACAAGAGACAAAGAAGGACACTACATAATGATCAAGGGATCGATCCAAGAAGAAGATATAACAATTGTAAATATTTATGCACCCGACATAGGAGCACCTCAATACATAAGGCAAATGCTAACAGCCATAAAAGGAGAAATTGACAGTAACACAATCATAGTAGGGGACTTTAATACCCCACCTTCACCAATGGACAGATCATCCAAGATGAAAATAAATACGGAAACACAGGCTTTAAATGACACATTAAACAAGATGGACTTAATTGATACTTATAGGACATTCCACCCAAAAACAACAGAATACGCTTACTTCTCAAGGACTCATGGAACACTCTCCAGGACAGATCATATCTTGGGTCACAAATCAAGCCTTGGTAAATTTAAGAAAACTGAAATTGTATCAAGTATCTTTTCTGACCACAACACTATGAGACTATATATCAATTACAGGAAAAAAATCTGTAAAAAATACAAACACATGGCGGCTAAACAATACACTACTAAATAACCAAGAGATCACTGAAGAAATCAAAGAGGAAATCAAAAAATACCTAGAAACAAAAGACAATGAGAAAATGACAACGCAAAACCTATGGGACGCAGCAAAAGCAGTGCTAAGAGGGAAGCTTACAGCAATACAATCCTACCTCAAGAAAGAAGAAACATCTCAAATAAAGAATATAACATTATACCTAAAGCAATTAGAGAAAGAAGAACAAAAAACTCCCTAAGTTAGCAGAAGGAAAGAAAGCATAAAGATCAGATCAGAAATAAATGAAAAAGAAATGAAGGAAACAATAGCAAAGATCAATAAAACTAAAAGCTGGTTCTTTGAAAAGATAAACAAAATTGATAAACCATCACCCAGACTCATCAAGAAAAAAAGGGAGAAGACTCAAATCAATAGAATTAGAAACAAAAAGGAGAAGTAACAACTGACACTGCAGAAATACAAAGGATTATGAGAGATTACTACAGGCAACTGTATGGCAATAAAATGGACAACCTGGAAGAAATGGACAAATGCTTAGAAAAGCACAACCTTCCAAGGCTGAACCAGGAAGAAATAGAAAATATAAACAGAGCAATCACAAGCACTGAAATTGAAACTGTGATTAGAAATCTTCCAACAACAAAAGCCCAGGACTGGATGGCTTCACAGGTGAATTCTATCAAATATTTAGAGAAGAGCTAACACCTTTTCTTCTCAAACTCTTCCAAAATATAGCAGAGGGAGGGGCACTCACAAACTCATTTGAAGAGGCCACCATCACCCTGTTACCAAAACGAGACAAAGATGTCACAAAATAAAGAAAACTACAGGCCAATATCACTGATGAACATAGATGCAAAAATCCTCAACAAAATACTAACAAACAGAATCCAACAGCACATTAAAAGGATCAATCACCATGATCAAATGGGGTTTATCCCAGGAATGCATGGATTCTTCAATCAATGTGATAAACCATATTAACAAACTGAAGGAGAAAAAACATATGATCATCTCAAAAGGTGCAGAAAAAGCTTTTGACAAAATTCAACACCCATTGACATAAATCACAGCAAGATCCTTTTTGACCCACCTCCTAGAGAAATGGAAATAAAAACAAAAATAAACAAATGGGACCTAATGAAACGTCAAAGCTTTTGCACAGCAAAGGAAACCATAAACAAGATGAAAAGACAACCCACAGAATGGGAGAAAATATTTGCAAATGAAGCAACTGACAAAGGATTAATCTCCAAAATATACAAGCAGCTCCTGAAGATCAATATGAAAAGAACAAACAACCGAGTCCAAAAATGTGCAGAAGACCTAAATAGACATTTCTCCAAAGAACATATACACATTGCCAACAAAGGCATGAAAGGATGCTCAACATCACTAACCATTAGAGAAATGCAAATCAAAACCACAATGAGGTATCACCTCACACCGGTCAGAATGGCCATCATCAAAATATCTACAAACAATAAATGCTGGAGGGGGTGTGGAGAAAAGGGAACCCTCCTGCACTGTTGGTGGGAATGTAAATTGATACAGCCACTATGGAGAACAGTATGGAGGTTCCTTTAAAAACTAAAAATAGAACTACCACATGACCCAGCAATCCCACTACTGGGCATATACCCTGAGAAAACCGTAATTCAAAAAGAGTCATGTACCAAAATGTTCATTGCAGCTCTATTTACAATAGCCAGGAGATGGAAGCAACCTAATTGTGCATCGACAGATGAATGGATAAACAAGATGTGGCACATATATACAATGGAATATTACTCAGCCATAAAAAGAAATGAAATTGAGTTATCTGTAGTGAGGTGGATGGACCAAAGTCTGTCATACAGGGTGATGTAACTCTGCAAGAGAAAAACAAATACCATGTGCTAACACATATATATGGAATCTAAAAAAAAAGAAAAAAATGGTTCTGAAGAACCTAGGGGCAGGACAGGAGTAAAGATGCAGATGTAGAGAATGGACCTTAGGACGCGGGGAGAGCGAAGAGTAAGCTGCGATGAAGTGAGAGAGTGGCAGTGGCATATATACACTACCAAATGTAAAACAGATAGCTAATGGGAAGCAGCCGCATAGCCCAGGGCAATCAGCTCCATGCCTTGTCACCACCTAGAGGGGTGGGATAGGGAGGCTGGGAGGGAGACACCAGAGGGAGGGGATATGGGGAGATATATATATATATATATACGTATGGCTGATTCACTTTGTTATACAGCAGGAACTAACACACCATCATTAAGCAGTTATACTGTAATAAAGATGTTTAAAAAGTATGCACAACGTTTTAAATAAAAACAACAGGTTAACATGTAGTGAGTATTGGTGTGGATGGCTCTTAGATAATATGATTGGAAAGTTCCCAAAGGATATGACATTGAAGATGAGGCCTGAAAATTGAGAGGGTACTAGTTCTTCAAAGAATGAAGAAGACAGACGTGGATAATACAGCAGCCTGCAAGAGGTCCCCGAAGTGAGAATAATATCTCGGAATGTATGAGAAATAATGTCTTAGAAAATAGTCAAGAGAGGAGGGGTAGTTGAAATGTAGCAGGAATGGTCTAACTATATCTGCAGTACAATGCTAGATTCTGGTTACCCCTTGTTAAGGAAGGCATTGGAAAAAAGGAGTCTCTATGAGAGAACAGAATAAACAGGATGAAAGAGATACAGAAATCATGCCATGTGAGAAACAGAAGTAACTGCATATTAAATATCAATGAGAGATGGCCTAGGTAGCCAGGGATGGTAATTGATACTGTCGTATTTTCTCCCAAAGGCTGACATGGTAAAGAATGATTTGATTTGTTCAAATCAATACAAGTGTCCAAGAGTAGAGAGTTAAGGGGACAGAATTTGGCTTTATAGAAAGGAGAAAGTTCTAACAATTTTTCTTGTTCAGCAAAGGAATCAACTCTTTCCCTCCAAAGAATTGCAGTGGTCAAGCTGAGGCTATATAATGCCTTGCCAAGAACACTTTATTAGAGATTTCTATGTTGGCTTCTGGTGTAGATTAGATGACACCTCAAAATCATCCAGTTCTTAACCGCTATAGATCTGTAATATTGTTGTATCCAAAACAAATAGTTACAGTATGGCCTGATTCGCAAGAAAGACAGATGCTGAGAATTCAGCACCAAAGACAGTCCTTCAACAGGTGGGACTGACCTTGTTATCTGTAAGAAAGCATAGATGCGTAAATGGGATATTGGGTTGGCCCAAAATCTCGTTCGGGTTTTTCCATAAGATGCTATGGAAAAACCCAAACGAACTTTTGGGCCAACCCAATACTAATCTGATCAAAATTCCAAACGCAAGTGCCTGTGAACAACTCACACTTCATGAAGGTGCCTGTGAGGACTCTGAGGACCATGCTTCATAACGGACATCATACTCGGACTCTCCATGGTTTTTACAGGGCTGGATTAAATTACTCCACATTTATATAGTTCACTGTAGAGTTTATAAAATGTCTTTACTCCCATCCTAATAACAGTCAAGATTTAATGAGTGACCTCCACATTTCTAAACCTAATGACTAATTATGTGACACATGATTTCACTTATTTATTTTTGGTCTCTCCCTTACTAGAATGTAAATGCTATGAGGGCAGGGATTTTTTGTCTGTTTGGCTTACTGCTTTATTCCCAGCACTCAAAAAAGGTGCCTTTTGGGGGGGGGGTGGGGACACAGAGTGTGTGCTTGCTAGATGTTTCCTTAATTAATTAATCAGTCACATCTAACCCTTTTAATAGGTTACTTAAAGTCACACAGTTACTAGGGTTTTGTGTATAGGCAGTCTGATTGTAAAGGCTGAATATTTAGCCACTCTGCTAAGCTGAAAAAACATCTTTACTATTCACAGAATAAATATATCTGAACCCTAAAATTCTCCTCTTACTCTGTTTTGACTGAAACTTGTAGATGGGATCGGAAGCAATGAAATGGACTGACAGTAAATCACTCAACCTTGCCCACAACCATCCTGCAACAAATGCCCATTTCTGCTTTCCGTGAATTTTTTAAATGTAATATAACTTTGCCCTAACCTTTGTTTTTAATCTTCTAGTGATACAGATTTGCTGAATTCTGGTTTTTACTTGACTCAAGACATTTTACCCCTTTCTGAAGGGAGTAAAGCATCACTTTAAAAAAAATACAGCGCTTCTGTTTCTGGCCTGCTTTACAGTTGCTGATTTTCATGTTTACTTATAGTTTCCTTTATTTCTCGCCCTTTTCTTTGCAGATTGTTGTCTTCTGGCTTTTCTATGATAGATTGGAAGGCTGCCTTTATGTTCCAAAAAAGTATACCTAAAAAAAATCTTAGTATCAAAAATAGAATAGTCATTAGCTATTCTATCCTGTCTAAAGTGGGATAATTAGCAGATTTTTATTTACATTCATCAATCCTCCAACTCTTTCTTAGTTTTTGTTGACATAAGAGTGAATTACAGACCCAGATCACAACTGTTAACTTTTTACACTAGACATCTTTTCTTTAAGTAATTGCTTTTAATATTAACCTCTTTGTAACATGTTTAGAGCAATTATTTAGCTTTAATTGAAATTTAATTAGTTTCCATGCTCACTGTGGGTCTTTTTATTTCATATTTCTCTATTCTTGATTTCTTTATTTTGATTCATTGCTTGGTCAGTTGCTCTTTGAATGATTTATTAGAAGCAGGACCTGTGGGCCCCTCAGGATGGTGAGAATGTCTTTCTGATGCATTTACACAAGAACAACAACTTGGCTGGTAAGAAATTTGTGGGTTATAACATCTCCTCAAAACTCCTCCAGGCTTAACTGCATTGTCTTCCGCCCTTTATGATATGGTGAAATCTGAGGGGGCCAAGCAGAGATGTGTTAGGCCGAGAATGACTTTCCTGCTCCTGTGTCCCTTTCACCCAACTCCTTTCGGTAAAACTTAATACTACACAGTAATTTGAAATGGTGTGTGGTTTTTCTCTTGCTAGAAAAATACAATACTCTGAGTGCCAGCTCCCACAGCTTTTTCCTCTCTGTTCCTGTGAGGCCGACTATACCCTCAAGACACCTGGCATAAGCACCCATCCAGTTCCATTCCTGCCTGTGTTTCATTACAGCAAACCTTAGCTCCCAAATGGGTGTACACACGGGGTGGCATCAGAGGCATGAGTAACTAAATGGCTTTGTTTATCTTGGAAGCAGTAGTAGAAACGGCTTCTTAGATGAGGTAGCCTCACAGTGGGGTGACTTTTGCCCAATGGCAAAACCGCATGTCTTGAGAAAGGTTTCTATTATACGATGTCTGGGGGGGCAAGACCTCCAGCAATCTTCCTGCCTCATCTGCTGTTCTTCTAGGACCTACCATGCTCAGGTTGGGGAAATCTCTCCTGGGGTCCATCTTCTAGTTCCCTGGGTTCTACAAACTTGGTCTGTCGCTGGGTTTTCAGGAGAATCTTGGTAGGAATGCGATAGCAGGTGAATCGAATGAAGCTACGACTCTGCTCCACAGCATGGAAACCCAACAGCACCTCTTGATACGTTGCCAAGAGCAGGGAAAGCCATCCCTTCTCAGGGTTGTGCTGAACCAAGAAACTGGCTCATATGGAATGCAGAGAACCAAGAAGAAGATGAGCTCCCAGATGCTTCTGGCCATCTTTATATGTCTTCCTCCACAATACATCAGACTGTTGCATGCAGAGGTAAGACCAGATGGACAGGTGGAAGGCAGTCTGGCTTCTTTTTGTAGTTTTATACTCTCTGTGAGGAATGTTGCTTGAACCAGTAATGAATGCAGAACTGAAATACCAATGTGGAATCTAAATGGGTATGTGGACATTTTAAATGTTAATTAGTTTCTCAATCCAGGTTTCTCATAAGGTAATGACTGCCACTGACAGACTAGACTATCTTGGCCACAGGCTGTTCTGTAAGAACTTTAGCAAATCTTGCTTCTGTCTCAGCTTTCCCTTCTCCAGTGAGCCTCTCACTTCTCCAGAAACACTGTGGAACATGGCACATAAGATTCCCTTACATTTATAGAAGCTCTTTGAGGGTACATACTACATAATCTTAATATGAACTATCGGGTCTAGCAAACGTCACTGTTCATTATCTATTTGTTGAATGAAATATGGCAACCTGAAACAAAACATGTCCACAAAAGCATCCTAGATGGAAAATACTTGAGTATAAGAGGAACTTAAAGATAGTTAGCTTGCGAATATAAGACCAGATGGGTCTGTGTGTATAGAGGGGAAGTGAATGGTGGAAAAGTTCTTATGTAACTGAAAAAAAATGCCACCTGAGAAGGTGATTGCACTGGTTCTACTGGGACCTAAAAGTATGGATCAAGAGCAATGGGTAGAAGCTACAATAAACGATATATTTAAGTCAGTTTAAAAAAAAGCTTTCTTAGAGCCACAGCCTCCACAAAGATCAGCAAAGTTACCACATAAAGAAGTGAGTTCTCTGTCATTGGAGGTATTCAAGAATAAGCACTAACATCATCAAATAAATGCTGGAGAGCATGTAGAGAAAAGGGAACCCTCCTACCCTGTTTGTGGGAATGTAAATTGGTGCAGCCACTATGGAGAACAATATGGAGGTTCCTTAAAAAACTAAACATAGAGTTGCCATATGATCCAGCAATCCCACTCCTGGGCATATATCCAGAGAAAACCTTAATTCAGAAAGATACCTGCATCCTAATGTTGATAGCAGCATTACTTACAATAGCCAAGACATGGAAGCAACCTAAATGTTCATCATTTGAATGGATAAAGAAGATGTGATATATATGTATATGTGTGTGTATATATATATATATATATATACACACACACACACACAATGAAATACTACTCAGCCATAAAAAAGAATGAAATAATGCCATTTGCAGCAACATGGATGGACCTAGACATTGTCATACTAAGTGAAGTCAGTCAGAAAGAGAAAGACAAATATCGTATGGTATTACTTATATGTGGAATCTAAAAAAATGATACAAATCAACTTATTTACAAAACAGAAATAGACCCATAGACATAGAAAACACACTTATGGTTACAAAAGAGGAAAGGGGTTGGAGGACTTTGGGATTAACAGATACATTACTATACATAAGACAGATAAACAACAAGGTACTAGTGTATAGTGCAGGGAACTAGTTACAATATCCTGTAATAAACCATAATGAAAAAGAATATGTATATATAACCGAATCACTTTGCTGTACACTAGAAAGTAACACAACATTGTAAATCAACTATACTTCAATTTAAAAAAAAGAATAATTATTAACATCAGTTAACTGTGATATTGTAATATTGACTGAAGCACTGTTTTGTATGTAGGGAGAGGGAGGGAGACATTGGATGACCTTTCAGATCCTTTACAGCCCTGTGATTTTGTAATGTTATGACTGGCACTCCTCAGTAACCAAAAAAATATTTGACACAAAAAGGTTACCTTGTCTTTGGGAGAAAAATACTTCCTAATGTGACTAACGGTAATGATAAAGGGGTTAGCAGTCACTGATTAACTAAAACATGTTTAGTGCATTAATTGATATCAAATTTATAGGTATTCTTTTATAGATGAGGAAATTAAGTCTTAGATCTGCATATGATTTGCCCAAGTGAAACACCTTTCTGTCCTCTAATACAGGGGTCTCAGAATTTTTTTCTGTAAAGGGCCATATAGTAAATATTTTAGGCTTTATGCAGCACACAGTCTGTCTCAACTACTCAAGTGTACTGCTGTAGCATCAAAGCAGTTACAGACCATGGAAATGAATAGGTGTCGCTGTATGAAAAACCAAAAACCAAAACCCAACAACCCTTTACTCACAAAAAAAGGCATGGGTCAGGATGATTTGGTCCACGGGCCTTAGTTTGTCAACCTCTGCTCTAAAGCCATGCTGCCTTCTTATTTAAGAATGGAAAAACAAGGCAAGACATGGCCTCCATATGGCCATACTTACTCCATTTGCTTTGCTGAGTGCCTGGAAGTAGATGCTGTAGCTTTTCAGAGGGGAAAGAGGTGGGTTCCAGTAGCCATTGTATGTCTTGTTGTCACCCACTGTAAATGGCTGGGTGACAGGCAGGTTGGCAGGCTTCAATTCAGCAGCAAAGTAGTGCAGAGAATCGAGGCTGGAGGCATTCCTATAGCTCACCGGCACCGAAAAGCACTCAATGATGTCAGCTGCCCTCCGTGACTTCTGAAGCCGCTCCTCCTTGACAACCAGCTGATAAACACTGGACAGGAAAGAGGAGAGGCAGATGAGCAACCCCCTGGAGGGATGAACTTTTATCATCGTCACTTCTGTCTGCAACTTAAACCTCCCTCCTGAGCTTCAGACTTATAAACCCGCTGCTTTGCAGAAACAGATTTCCATTTAGATGCTCCAAAGCCAGCTCACACTGCATATGTCCAAAAATGCAACTCAGTTTCAACCCCTACAAACCTGTATGTTCCTCTTCTCCATTTCTTTCCTTAGTGAGGGTAGCACTGCTCATCAAGTGGCCAGATCTTGAAGACGGGGCTCATTCTCATTTCCTGTATCCTTGGTTTGCACTCTGCTTTGATCAACAAGCTCTGTTGACTCGATATCAGCAATCTGAACCTGCCCCTCCCTTTTTCTCTCCTCCCATCAAACTGTTGGGGTTGGGCACTTCCCCACCTCTTAGCTGAACTCAGCTAGTCTCTTTGCCTCTAATTGATTGGGTCAACTCACCAGTCAATCCACTGACCTTCCTGAACATAAACACTGTCCCTCTTCAAGCACGTTCATAGGCTCTCCGTTCTTCAAACGAGACAATCTAGACTCCTCATCCTGACCTTTGGGGCGCTTTGTCTGGCTTCTAGTCTACCCCTCAGACAGTCTTATGGTAAACCCCTCATTGCAGCTGCTGCAGACCCCACGCTATCGCACAAACCTCCTTTGGATCCCAGCCTATGCCATCACCAGTCCGTGCTTCCTCCATCTGCAATGCCCTCTCATTCAACTTCTGCCTGTGGAAGCCCTTCTCTAAAGGCTAAGCCTATCTTTCACCTCCTCTATGAAGCCGGTATAGATCCTCCAAATCTGAATGACCTTCCCCCTACTTCGCTCCTCCACTGTTCGTTAATGGCTATCTGCTCGGGACGGCAATAACATAAGCATGGAACTGCCGTTTCTAGGTCTAGACTGTGACCTTTCAGGCAGTGGAAGTTATGGCTTTGTTATCTCTGTATCACTCTCCTCCATCCACATACTGCTCAGCTGGTTGCCTGATACCTACATAGTGATCAGTGAATGCCTGTTCAAATGGACCAAATTGAACTAAAATTGAAAATAAGCATGAAACCCAACCTGACAGGATGCAGAAACCCTAATCAAGATAAACAGCGATTCTTCTGAGCTCCTGTCTAGTGATCTCACACATTCCCTTCGACTTAGAAGGACTGTAAGAAGGTGTCAATGTGTGAAGAGAGATGACCGAGCCTTTGTAAAACACCAACTGCGTGCCAACTGTGTAGGCTCCTTTCATAAAAGTTATCCTAAACTTTGTGAATTTTGATAACATTTTACTATCTCTTCAAATGCCCACAGTTTGTAGTTCTCTTGAATAAATGCTTTTTTTTTTTTCCTTTTTTAAGATCTTTATCGCACATATCTCTGGGACTCATGATTTAAGCCAATTATCCAAAGAGTACCTCCAGGAACTTTTGCAAATTAATGAAGTGATTGCAGCAATGGCCTCAAACCAGTCATTTAAAGATGACACAGTGAACGAACACATGGTTTATAAAAATGGAACGTGGTGAGTGCTACCATTCTTCAATCAGGCTACCCATCTAAAGACACCTGGTTAAGAAGCACAACTTGGTGGAGACAGAGGTACAGGATTATTTAATTAAGGAAAAAAGGCTACAGAGGGACTGACCCAAGGAAACATGACACAATCAATGTGTCAAGTCTTCCCCTGGATCTCCTTGAGCATGGGGACGGTCAGCAATGTGGATGGGAAACAAATGGGCATGTGAGTGCTGCCCCTGGATGAGTGATATGGGAGTGGAGGTGAGCAACAGCTCAATGAGATGCCTGCTATCTGCTGTGCACATCTGGACAAGAACTCAACAGCCCAGAGTGCATGAGTGACATGTGAGTGAATGTGGCCAACCTCTCTGGGAGTACAAACTACATCTGAGTGTGAACGATGTCCAAATGAGGATCTGTAGGACCTGGGTGTCTGAAAGCTGAGTGAACATGTATACTCTCTGAATGAGCGGGGGTAACATCCAGACAAGTGTGAACCTGAGTGTTCGGACACCTAAATAAGTGTGTATGAAATCTGAGTGAGTGTCTCCAACAGCCCAAAGTGTGTGTGTGTATTTGTGTGTGTGTGAGACATCCAAATGTGTATATAAAACTGAAGTCAACAGGGCTTCCCTGGTGGCGCAGTGGTTGAGAGTCCGCCTGCTGATGCAGGGGACACGGGTTCGTGCCCTGGTCTGGGAAGATCCCACATGCTGCGGAGCGGCTGGGCCCGTGAGCCATGGCCGCTGAGCCTGCGTGTCCGGAGCCTGTGCTCCGCAACGGGAGAGGCCACAACAGTGAGAGGCCCGCGTACCGCAAAAAACAAAAAAACTGAAGTCAACAAATAATTAAATTAAATTATGACTTTACTATTCATCCTATCCTCAACTCTGAGGTCTTTTTCAATGGTACCATCACTACGTTTATCAGGACAAGCTCAAAACAGTCCCTGAAAAACAGCACAAAGACCCAAGTCCCAAACTGAGGTCATGGGGTGAGAGTGGAGGAGCACCTATGCCAGTTTTCAGGACCTGTATTACTTTACATATAACAAGACTCTCGAGTAAAACTGAAGCTGGCTAGTGTGCTAAGGTACTTGTTGAGGGTCCATTACTCATGTGACTCTCATCTATGAGGGAAAGGGCAAAAAGGAATTAAGAGAAAAGGAGCAACAGCCTCTTGGGTTCACCTGTCCATGCTTGCAATAGCACCTACAATACTCTACACTGGGCTTGGGGGGCACTCAACCGATCCAGCCCTCATGCCCTCTTGACCAGGTTGGGAGGGACCAACAGCCTCATCCCTAGAAGCAGGACATTGAAAAGAGCTATGGGTCCCTGTTTTCCCCTGAGGCCCAGCCTATCCCTAATCACCACTTGGGTTAATCCCACCCACACGAGAAGACCTCTGTCTCTGTTTCTCAGCCCAGAACTCTCATGCCACCCTTGAATCCTTCTGTCATCCTTACCCCAAAACCTTGGGAGCTTCACTGGGGCTGGATTCCACTCCCTAGAATCATTCTGTTGTCCCTGTCCCTCCGATAACGGGATGGATCAAGAAGTGTCACAAGGCTGGCCCGAGGGCTGCCCATGAGTGGCATGAGATTCTGCAGTCATGGACAGCCAAGCAGTGGGGTCTTCATTGAGCTCTGACACGTGAATGCTGCCAAGGGCTACAGAGAGAGGCAAATCATCTCTCCAGGGGTCAGTCTGAGACCCCACTGCCCCCTCCTCCCCACCAATCTGATTATTGAGGACTCACTTGTCAATTCAACCAAACTCAGCAGCCCGATTACAGATGAGGAAACTGAGGCTGAGAGGCTGAGTGCCACATGGGTGTCAAACTGCAGCAAAAGTAGAAATCCAGACCCACAGTCAGTTCAGTATCCTTTCTTTTTCTCTACCTTCCTTCTTCCATAAGCCAACAAAATGTGCAGAGGGCCTTCCAAGCATTTTTTTTGTTTTTTTTGCTTGGCAGCTGAAATTGCATAGCTCTATTCCACCCAGCCTCGTCTGAAATCACAAAGACTAGCAAAGGACATTTTTGGGGTTAAACTGTGTTGTCAACATATGGCTCACATACAATTGGGATCGATGTGCCAGAGCACACCCAGCAGCTTCCTGAGGCCCACTGTGTCTGTAGTCTGTCCATTCAGAGGCAAATCTACAATTGCAGCCAGAAAGCTGTAAACCATTTCGTCATATAAATCCTTTTTTGCCAGGGAATGCAGCCTCTCTCAAAGATCTGGGAGTTCTGACTAAGGGGAAGGAGGTAAGAAGTGGCCGAGCAAGTTATGCGGCTTTCCTGTCCCTGAACTACATACTGTAGGAAGCGGTGGGAGAAAGACGAGAGAGGGGGGCATTGTTTTTGTTTCTGAGGTAACTTCATTCTCATCAGCATTCTCTTGAAAATATATTTATCGAAGCTCTTTTCAGCTCACTGGTGATGATTAAATCATACCTAAATGGGACTACCCACTCCCCCCAGCCCAAGTCATTATCTCTAGTGCAAAATAAGTGGTTAGAATAAACTATTCAGGATCATTTGTAAAGAGACAGGATTTTTTTTAAGTAGAAAAGTCCTGATAGTACGAGAATAACTTATTCTTTTCTACGCTTACCTCACAACATACAATGTTTACTCATACATTTCCCCCTCCTGTGATACCTTCTCTATTTCTCCCAATGAGAAGGTGGACATTTATGACCACGTTTTCTGCATAATTTATTATAAGGGTCTCTTCTTTCGGGACCCTGAAAGCTAGGCGGCAACCTCACCTCAATGCATAAGGCCAAGGGGTATTTGTACCTCTTTCACCTCCTTAGCTTTGGTTTCCTCACCGTCAATGTCCATTGTTCATCCTCTTTCTACGG
Organism: Neophocaena asiaeorientalis asiaeorientalis; assembly: GCF_003031525.2. Lineage (NCBI taxonomy): Eukaryota > Metazoa > Chordata > Mammalia > Artiodactyla > Phocoenidae > Neophocaena > Neophocaena asiaeorientalis. The sequence goes on along the minus strand of NW_020173393.1, from coordinate 4,447,426 downwards.
TGACTGATACGCTCCTTCCCCTCTCCTCCCTGACTCTTCAGACCCAGGCTTGCCAGCAACTTCTATATTTTAGTTTCAGTGTCTCCTGAGACAAGAATACTCTACTCTGGTCCGAAGTCCAAGACCCCAGCTCGTAGAGGTCAATAGCCTTAGATGCCTTTAAGAGCAAAACCTGCAGGAACCTCTGCAGGCTTTGGAAGAACCCTGCCGCTGGACTCTCATGCCTCCTCTGCTTTCCGAATTAATAGTTTAGAGGAGGACTCACGCTCCTCTGACCAGGTACCACTGAGGGGCACCAGGGACCTATGAGACCCATGCCTCCAACATAGACACGTCCTGTGGTGCCCTTTCTATATCCAGGGAAGATGTTTCCAGCCAGAGGCTGTATCCATTCAGAATGTTGAAGTCAGAAGACAGATAGAGGGGATGCTGCCCAACTTCAGAAAGTGGCATATTTGAGCCAATGTGCTCCCAGAAATAGGTTTGTTTTAGTTCACGTTCTTCTAGAAACAGACCCTCAGCTAAAGTTTCAATGCAAATAATCTGTTAAAGAAGTGGTCCCAGGAGAAACCAGTAAGGGAGTGAGGGAAGAGGAGAGAACAGGGCAGAAGCTAAGTAAGAATATGATTTCAAGGCAAGGTCCCAGACTCAATCTGATCCCATAGGGAGCTCTGGAGCATAAATTGTACCCCCCAGTTTGTCTTATCTCAAGCCAAGGGTATTTGAGCCTCTGATACCAATCAGTTATTGGTTACGGACCCTCCTGCAGAGACAAACTCCCAGGTACTCCCAACTTTGTGGGTCAAACAGGGTGGCTCTGGTAGCGTAACGGCAACCCTTCAAAGATGGTCACGGTCAAGGGCCATTTGCATCAAAGCGCATAGAATATGGAGGATGGGCACATTGCAGGAAAGGGGAGATGAGGGGATCTCTATGAGCACCAACAGTTCCCCTACAGGGCACCTATGACCAATGACCACATGGGACTTGCATAAGAGCAGAGATCCAGTTAGGCAAAGTATTTTTCAACCTCTGTTTTCAGCCCAACTCTGCTGAGGCATGTGGTAACATTCCATCAATCACAGTGGCTTCTCCACCAAGATTTCTTTTTTTTCTTTTATAATATTATTTATTTATTTGTAACTTTGATTTACTTTTATAGTTGAAGTAAGTATAGTATTATACTTTTATAGTTATATAAGAGCCACAGGTACAAGGAGTTGATAAATATGTACAAGTATAAAATATCTAAGTAAGTGTAAAATAAAAATAGTTTTAAGTCCAGTGGAAGCCCCTTCAGGCAGCTCCCACATCCTTTGGTGGCCCCACTGATCACTGAGCACACCCTTGCTTGTAGGCACCACAAGATGTTCAAGGTTCACCTGTGCCCTCCTTCCCTGGAACCATAATCAGGCACTTCTGGGCACCAAGTAAGCTCATTGTACTGTTATACAATTGCCTCTATGCCCTTCAACTGGACAGAATTAAGGAATACAGTTTTTAATTGAAGTATAGTTGATTTACAATTTTGTGTTAGTTTCAGGAGTGCAGCAAAGTGATTCACTCATACATATATGTGTGTGAATTCTTTTTCAGATTCTTTCCCATTATAGGTTATTACAAGATATTGAATATAGTTCCCTGTGCTATACAGTAGGACCTCGTTGTGAAATACCTTTTTAAACATCATAAGTTCATACTGATTAGTTCATACTGGTATTGCCAGTTCAAATCCAGTAATATAAGATTCTTCGTTACCTTTCCCATATTTGTTTTTCCGAATTCCTACACCAAGAACCCTCATTTTCAATATCAATATTTTACTCATATACATTGTCACATGACACACACAAAATAGTTTCACAATTAACTCATCAACACTACAACGAACCTCAAAACTTATAAGTACAGTTCAAGATTTCTGAACTGCCCTGCTCTAGTTCCCTCCCAGATGGTTCAGTCCTAAAGCCATTAGACAGGGCAGAGCAAGCAGGCATCTGTACATGATGAGGGAAGCCATGGTGGTCCAGAGTAGGGAGTGGAAGCCCACCCAGCATCTCTGAGTCTGTTTCTGGAAGAACCCAACCTAAAATAACCTCTATATGCCTCAACTTCCTCATATTTAAAAATCAGGGTGTGGGCCTTCTTGAGTGGTGGAGCGAGGAGCTCAGCACATTCTCTCTCCAAAGAGCAATGGTTAAACTGAACAGTATTAGCAACGATAACAATTTTAGTGGTGACTGGAGGAAAATTTATAGCCTGAAATAACTATGTTAGAAAAGAAGAGAGATCTCAAATCATTAATCTAAGTATCTACCTTAAGACAGTAGAAAAATAAGAGCAAACTAAACTCTAAATAGGCAGAAAGAAAACAAGAATAAAAATCAGAGTGAAAATCAATGAAACAAAAGTTGGTTTTTGAAAAGATCAACAGAATTGGCAACTCTTTCTCTACACTGATCTGAAGACAAAGAGCTATGACGTAAACTAACAACATCAAGGATGAAAGAGGAGGCATCACTACTGAGCCTATAGAAATTTTAAAAATTACAAGGGAATGCTAGGAAAAACTTTATGCCAAATAATAGACAACATAGATGAAATAGATAAATTCGTAGAAACACAACTTGCCAAAACTGACTCATGAAAAAATAGAAAATTTCAATATACTCGTAACAGTAAAATAACTGAATTAGTAATTAAATTCTTCCCTCAAAAAGCCCCGCCCATATGGCAAATATTAAAACAATAAATAGTTCTGATATCCAGAAAATAGGAAATGTATCCTGACTCATTCTGTGAGGCCCTGATATCAAAACCAGAGTAATACATTACAGTGAAAGTAAACTACAGCATTATCCTTCATGAATATAGATCTAAAAAATATTTAACCAAATATTAGCAAACTAAATCTAGCAACATATGAAAAAGATTGTACATCATGACTAAGTGAGATTTATTACAGGAATGCAAGGTTGATTTAATATCCAAAATCAATTAATGCAATACACCATATTTTTCAAATAAAGGGAAGAAACATCGTGATAATTTCAACAAGTTCAGAAAAAATATTTGAAAAAAATCCAATGCATATTTATGATAAAAAAGTACTAACAAACTGGGAATAGAAAAAAAAAAACCTTTCTAAATTTGGTAAGTCCATCTACAAAATACATAAAACTAACATCATACTCAAGGGTAAAAGATTGAATGCTTTCCCTTTAAAATCAGGAATAAGACAAGGACATCTGTTTAACATTGTACTAGAGATTCAAGCCAATGAAATAAGGCATTGTACTAGAGATTCTAGTCAGTGAAGCTAGTCAATTCATTAATTAAAGGTACCCAGATTTGAAAGGAAGAAGTAAAACTTTTTACTTGCTGGTGACATTATTCTGTATGTAGAAAATTCTGAAGAATATACACACACACACAACTTGAAATAAAACAATTTCAATAAGGTCACAAGATATAAGACCAATATACAAAAATGAATTATCTTTATCACTAGGAAAGGACAATCTGAAAATGAAATTAAGTAAACAATTCTATTCACAATAGTATCAGAAAGAATACCTAAAAATAAATCTAAACAAAAGATGTAAAATACTTAGACACTGAAAAGTATAAAAAACTGCTGAAAAAAATGAAGAAGATCTAAATAAATGAAGAGACAGTCCCTGTTTATGGATTGAAATAGTCAATATTGTTAAGATGGCAATTCTCATCAAATTTATCTATAGATTTAAAGCAATCTCTATCAGAATGCCAGAAGACTTTTCAAAAAAACAAGCATCTGATAAATTGGATGTTATCAGATTAAAAAAAAAATTGACTTCAAAAGACACTATTAAACCAATGAAAAGACAAGCTACATATTGAGAGAAACCATTTGAAAGGTATGCAAGGTATGCAAGGTATGATGACATATCTAACATACATAATGACACAATACAACTCAATAATAAAAACACTAACAACCCAATTTAAAAATTGGCAAAAGATTTGACTAGACATTTCACTAACAATAAAATACAAGTGGTTTATAAACTCATGAAAAGATGGTCAACCTTAAGAGGTGTGGCCAAGATGGTGGTGTCGGAAGACACTGAGCTCAGCTCCTTCCATGGGCACACCAAAATTACAACTATTTACAGAGTAGCTATCTATGAGAATGACCTGAACACTAGCAGAAAAGATTTTCCACAACTAAAGATATAAAGAAGGAATCAAACTTATATGTGGAATCTAAAAAATAATACAAATGAATATATATGCAAAACAGAAACAGACTCACAGATACAGAAAACAAACTAGTGGTTACCAAAGGGAAGAGGCAAGGGGGGAGGGGCAAAGTAGGGGTATGGGGTTAAGACATACAAATTACTATGTATAAAATAGATAAGCAACAAGGATATATTGTACAGCACAAGGAATCACAGCCATTATCTTATAATGACTTTTAATGGAGTACAATCTGTAAAAATACTGAATCACTATGCTGTATACCTGAAACTAATATAATATTGTAAAACAACTATACTTCAATAAAAAAAATTTTAAAAATAAAAAAAAGAAGAAAAGAAAATAAGACAACAACAATTAAAAAGAAACCACCCCCCTCCCCACTTAGAACAGCTATCGGTAAAAAGACAGACAATTGCAAGTGTTGACAAGGGTATTGGAAAACTGGAGCTGTCATACATTGCTGTGAGAAAGTCAAATGGTGCAGTCACTTTGGAAAATAGTCTGGAAGTTCCTTAAAAAGGTCAACATAAAGCTACCATTCATCCAGCTATTCCATTCATAAATACTTATCTATGTATGTCTATACATAAACTTGTATACAAATGTTAATAACAGTATTATTCGTAATAGCCAAAACACTAAAACAATCTAAATGTCTATCAAGTGGTGAACAGATAAACAATATGTGGTATATCCATATAATGAAATATTATTCAGTAATAAAAGAAACAATTTACTAATATACTCTACAGTACGGATGAGGGTCAAAAATATTATGCTAAATGACAGAAGCCAGATGAAAAACACTTTATATACTGTATGATTCCATTCACATGAAATGTCAAGGAAATGCAAATTTATAGAGACAGCGATCAGATTAGTGTTTGCCTGGGACTGCAGGTGTGAACAGGAATCGACTGCACTCAGGCACACGGTATTTTATGGTGTGATGAAAATTTTCTAAAATGGGACCGTGGTGATGGTTGCACAACCCTACAGATTTACTGAAAATCACTGAATTGTACACTTAAAACGGACTGAATTTTATGGTATGCAAATTATACCTCAATAAAGCTCTTAACGAAATGAGGGAAATGGACTGAGTAATCCTGAATGTTCTTTCTCCCTTCCAAAGGGTCTGTGCTTTAGTATTCAACGATGCACACATTTCAATACGGAAATGCTATGATAAACTTTCGGCATTATTGTACAAGATGGGCTAAGAAACAAGTGTGAGCTTTGTAATCCCCAACAGAATCTAGCTTTGCAATTACATTCCGCACATTAAAGGTCACTTGGAACTGTGAAACTGAAATTTACAATGATATGTCTTAGTTAGCCAACCTTCACTCCAAGGCTCCAGGAATTCCTGTTTTTGTTCACGATTTGCTTAGTCACAATAGCCATTAGAGGAGGCAAGGAAATGGGGAGAGGAATACCTCTGCAGTTTAGCATCAGAACATGTGCGTGTGCATCTTTCCCTGGCTTCTGACTAGCTGTGTGATCCACTGCCCACTCTGTCTTTCATGTACTTACTCATTTACTCATCAGGTTATTTATCGTATGACTACAATGTAGCAGGTTAAAATTTGAATGTAATATGGCCCCTGGGCACTGGGAGCTCAGAACTGAGATGGGGGGGGGGGACAGATATTAAGTGTTCAGTACAGTTCAATATGGGGAGGGCAGAAGGAGGAACTTGGCCAGGGAAGGATTCTGAGAAGAGGGGTGCTTACAGGATAGTGTGAGGGTTAAATGAGATAGTGTGTCTAGAACATTCTTTCTACAGAGCAGAGTGCCTTTTCTAAAAGTTGGCTGGAGCCAAAACAACTGCTGCATGCATTATTATTACAGGGTTATCAAATCAGACCACAGAGATTTGCCTTGTTTTCCATTTGGACTCTTCTCCTGTGATTGAACTGCACTTCATAAATTTAACGGAAGTGGATTTTGAGTAGAAATTTAAAGGAAGAAACATATGCTGTGTAAAGGGGCCATAAAAATTCAAAGGAAGAGTTCAAATTAAGTTTTAATTATTATCAGATAAAATCAAAAGAAACCTTAAAAGGAGAAACCAGACAACCATCTCATGATGGCTAGAGTGCCATATCTTCTTCTCAAATATTTAAAAGAAGTATAACTAGCTTTAATTGAGCATGTACTTACTGGTGTGGAGATATATTTTAAACCATAATGCAGAAGACTCAGCCCTCATGTATTTTCTCTTAATCACTGGTCCTCTCTCTCATTCACAATACCGTACGTAAGCAACTCCCGTGGTTCTAATTTCAATACATATCCAGAATCTGACCACTTCCATCACCTCCACAGCTACTACCCTATCAAGCCCCCATGATCTCTTGATTGGATTACTGCCATAGCCTACCAACTGGTCTTCCTGCTTCCAATCTTGCCCCCAACAATCTCAAAACAGTGGCTGGAGTGACCCTTTAAAAACATGACTCACGTCACGACACTCCTGTGCTCAGAGCCCCGCTATGCCTCCCACCTTGTGTAGAGTAAAAGGCAGCATCTTTACAGCGTCTCCAAGGCCCTCTGTTAAGAGGCCTCTTTGCTGTCCTTTGAATACCCTATAGGCATGTTCCCATCTTAAGGCCATCACATTTACTATCCTTGATGCCTGGAATGCTCTTCCCTCAGATATACATAACCCTTGGAAGACTTGCCTCTTCACCTCTGCTGGAGAAGTCTTACATGATCGCTGTATTTAAAATATCAACCTTGGGACATCCCTGGTGGTCCGGTGGGTAAGCCTCTGTGCTCCCAACGCAGGGGGCCCAGGTTCGATCTCAGGTCGGGGAACTAGATCCCGCATGCATGCCGCAGCTAACAGCCCGCATGCCGCAGCTAAAAGATCCCACATGCTGCAACTAAAGATCCCACATGCTGCAACAAAGATCCTGTGTGTTGCAACTAAGACCCAGTGCAGCCAAAATAAATAAATAAATAATTTTAAAATTATATATTAAAAAAGTAAAATAAAACAGCAACTCCAACCACATTATACCCTGTTACACTTCACTGCTTAATATTTTTGTGTGTGTGGTACGCGGGCCTCTCACTGTTGTGGCCTCTCCCATTACGAGCACAGGCTCCGGACGCGCAGGCTCAGCAGCCATGGCTCATGGGCCCAGCCGCTCCGCGGCACGTGGGATCTTCCCAGACCGGGGCACGAACCCGTGTCCCCTGCATCAGCAGGCGGACTCTCAACCACTGCGCCACCAGGAAAGCCCTCACTGCTTAATTTTTCTCCATATCATTTATCATCATCATGCCGGCTCTGCGTGTGTGTGTGTGTGTGTGTGTGTGTGCGTGTGTGTGCACCTAAGAGGTTAAGTCATTTAAAGAGACAACTGTAAGCACTGCAAATGTCAACCTTCCTTTTAGGAAAAAGCAACTGGATAGATATGGGGCCAGTTATATTTAGACGGATGGCCTTATTTTAGTGACCTTTACTGCACCAAAAAAGCAAGGTTGAGGTTTTAGTTCTGGCTTTACCACTCACTAGCTCTGTCTGACATGCTGAGCAAGTCATTTCACCTCTAGAACTTGTATCTAAAGTGGGATAATTCTGGCCAATGCAATAAGACACAAAACAGAAGAGATATACATTTTAGAGAGGAAAGCAATTTATCATCATTTGTAGATAATATGACTGTGACCTAATATGTTGAAGAGAATCAAGTGAAAGACTTTTAAAATTAATAAAAGAATTCAGTAAAGTGGTTTGATAGAATATAGAGATAAATAAACTGTACAACATGAAAAAACAAGCTAGAAGAGGTAAGGGAAAAACCCTTTTAGAATAGGATCCTTTAAAAAATAGCTAAGCATAACACAAATAAGACATGTACAGGCCTGACTTGGGAAAGGAAAAGAAAAAAAAAAAACTCTACTGAGTGATATAATATCTCCAGTCCCTAGCACAGGGCTTGGCACAGCGGGTGTTAAATAATTGTGCTGACCTAAAGATGAATAAATGGACAGAAATGCTAAAGCCCTGGATGAAAGCATCACATATTGTAAAGATGTCAATTCTTGCCAAATCGATGTTTTTTTCTTTGGGAAAAAGCAAACAGTATAAAATAGGAGGTCAGTTAGGTGACAGTTTGAAGCCCCGAAGATGTAGATGACCTCAATTTTGAAATTCTAACAATGTCAATGGGATTATTTTGGTTTGTTTGTTTAAAATAGGAAATATAGTCCAGCACTTATTTTTAAACAGAGGAATGTGAGTGAAAAACCACTACTAGATGTTAGAGGATATTATGAAGTTAAAATAATTAAACCATGGGTATTGGAGTACGATTAAAAGAAAACGAAAGAGGGATGTGTGTGTGTGTGTGGGGTGTGTGTGTGTATGTGTATGTGTGTGTGTGAATTTTATATATAGAAATAGAAGCAATGCAAGGCAATGGAAAAGAGAAAATTTTATCAATAAATAGTGTTGGGAAAATTCCATAATTATGAGAAAAAAAAGCACCAAATTTAAGACTTCACCATATATGACAAACCACATTATATTCAAACGGTTCAAAATTTAATTTGTTCCCTGAAAAATTTCAAGATGACTACGGCAGTCAAATGCAATGTATGATTCTTGATTGGATACTGCACTCAATTTCCTGAGTGTGATGACTGCACTGTGGATATGTAGAAGGCTGACCTTTTTCTGAGGATATACAAACTGGAGGCTTTAAAGAGTCATGATTACTACAACTAACCTAGCCAGCATTTCAGAGATCAGGAGAAGAGACATAAAGTAAATTGACAAAATATTTACAACTGGTGAATCTGGGAGAAGGATATAGGGATGCTTATTGTGCCATTCTTGTAACAGCCTGTAGATTTGAAATTCGAAAAAAAATAATCTGGAGCAGCAAAAATCTTTTTCAGCTTAACAATAGAACAATTCACAAAAGAGAAAAGAAAAAGGCTGTGTATGTATACATTTGAAATGTCTGAATTTATGAATAAAAATAAAACAAAATTATGAAAGCTACTCCCAGAAAATATGATAGAGAAGGAAATAATATTTTAATACTTAAGTGATCATCTTTGGGATGGAGGATCAAAATGTCAAGGGGCATTCACAAAAATCAATAAATTCTCTGTATATGGAAAGGTATACATTATATTACCTCTGTATAATGAGATGGAACCAGATGTTATTAAACCAAAATTCTAAACAAATAAAAACTTCCAGTTGGGGAAAATAAGAACTTTCCTAAGTAACTCTCATATCAAATAGGAAATCAAAACCACAATTTCATATACTTTAGAACTATTACAATGAGAACAATGACATTTAATGTCTATGGGATAGGACAAAACCTGCTTTCAGAATCTGAAAAGCCATTATTAAACAAAAAAGAAAGAATAAATTAATTAAGCATTCCATAAAAAAGAAAATTAGAATGAACAACACTGGAGCCAGATGGCTTTTCCCATGATTTCTTTCAATCTTTCAACAACTGATAATTTCCATGTTATGTAAGCAAATACATAAGACAGAGAAAGAGGGAAAGAGTCTCAAATTGTTACAAATTATTCTTTTAATATGCTATTAAATTGGTTCCCCATAAACAGGTCATTTACCTCAGGTACACAGACAGATTTAGTAATACAAAAAAGTCTAGGAAAATAACACATAAATAAGTCCAAGTAGAAAACCAATATGATCATATGAATAGATGCTAAAAAGGCATTTGATAAAATTTAATATCCATTTCTGATTTTAAAAGGCACAAAGATAAAGGATGCAATAGAGATATTTTTTATTATGATGTTTAAAAATAGCTATTTCAAACCTACCACTAACATCACACATAAGAAAAATTTACTGGAGGATAAGTCTTGGAGGTTGCAGTAACACAAAGCTCTACCCAAACATTGCCCAAAAAGCTCTACCCAATGCCACAAAACATAAAACCAAAATAAGAGATATTACAACTGTAAAGAAGGACACAAAATTTTCATTATTCACAGATGATGTGAGTATTAGACTGGTAAACTAGATACTAAAATTTAATTAAAGAAACTCACAAGAGGTTTCAGCAAATGAGATGGATAACACACACACACTCTCACACAAGGTTTCCCTAAATACCAGCAAATCCCAGTTAGCAGACATAATGGTGGAAAGATAACAGAAAATACCACAGTTTTAACGAAGTAGCTCTTGATGTCATCTACGTGGAGGAATCGAGGCAGATTTCCTGAGAAATAGTGAAGACTTGGGTGGATAGCCTTGGATTCTCTACTTGCAACAAATACATTTGCTTAAGGAAAGGAAAGTGGCGAAAATCCTCTGAGCACTTTTTTTTTTCCTATTTTATTTATTTATTTATTTTAACATCTTTATTGGGGTATAATTGCTTTACAATGGTGTGTTAATTTCTGCTTTATAACAAAGTGAATCAGTTATACATATATATATATATATATATATATATATATATATCCCCATATCTCCTCCCTCTGAGCACTTTTTTATAAGACCATCTGAAATGAATTGTCCTCAAAAAGACCTTCTAAGCTCTAAAAAGCTAAATGGATTGATTATTAATTAACCATTAAACTAATCATAATAACTGGCATATTAGTGCCAGATAGGGCAAATAAATGCTATAGAAGAACAGTAACACCAATTAGAGGATTTTTCCTATGGGAAAATGTAACCCACTGATGAGGTTATTTGCAGGAATACAAATCACCTATGTGTGGAGAACTGTTAGGTGCCAGGTCTCCAGCTAACAACAGAATCGCCTGTGAATTCCAGAGCCCTACTAAGAATTTCTCGATGTAGGGCTTGGAAATATGAACTCTGAATAAGCTCAATGGATATTCTTATATACAACACGTTTCAGGGACCCTCCTGTGGAAGCCTTGCCCTGAATTTGTGATGTGAGGCAAAGAGACCCTTGGATACAATATAATCAATCTAATTTAGCAGTTCTCAAAGTGTGGTCTGTGAATGCCTTTACTATTATTTTTTTAAATTATCGTATGTTTAAAATGTAGCTTTAATTTCTAATAGAGCATATTGATATTGATAGACAAAACCCAAATGAACAAAAGCTTAAGTCCTATGACCCTTTCAGTGGTTCTGCAATGTCAAAATGATTTTAATAGTATACTACAACTTTATTTGCCTCTTCCACTCTGTTGATATTTGCACTGAATGCAAAGGCAATAGTGAGTAAAACTGCTGGTTTTACCAGCAGTGGTATGGTACCCAACTGTACGTGTCATTGTATTTGTCACCACCACATAAAAATTTGCTATATAAAAACAAAAATGCCAGTTTTGCTTAAGAATGTCCTGGATGAAGCAGTAAAAAGTGTTCATTTCAACCCTTGAGTATATGAGTATACAGCTTTTTAATATTCATGTGACACAATAGGAAGTAAGCCTAAATCATGTCTTCTGCTTACTGAGGTACTATGGTTTCTTAGGGAAAAACATTTCTGTGATTGTTTGAGTTACATGCTAAACTAGCCACATTTTAATGAAGCACCATTTTTTTTTTCTTGAAAGAATAACTAACAAATTGTGGTTATTCACATTTGGATACTTGATAAACACCTCCAAAATAAATGAATTTTACCTGTCACTTTAAGGGACACTGATGGTATTCGTTCATAACTGAGCTTCAGGTGAGAATTATAATTTGGAAAACTTGTTGTCTGTCACTGTGAACTTAGGTTCCCAGTACTTGAAAACTTTACTGATGAGATTTGGTGGTGATATTAGCAAATACAATGCTTTGATGTTGTATAATGAAATGTGTCGACATTTGGATGATTTTTATGGTTCAGTGCATTTTTTCAAATGACCAATGTATAATGTTACAAAATAAGGACAAAATATCAAGGATAAAAGATCCATTCAGTGGGCAACATAAATTGATACATAACTGATATGAGAATCCAGTTATCTTCTACAAGCCAGTCTTAAAAATATTAAATCCAGTTACCTTTTACAAGTCGCCTTAAAAATATTTGCAAAAATGTGAACAGTGTACCTCTTCTCCCTAATTTGATTGTTTTAAAAAATATACATTGTTTATATTAATATGTAATGAGTTTACTATTATTTTTTAAAAATATGTTTAAAATGTAGCTTTAATTTCTAATAGAGCGTATTGATATTGTTAGACAAAAGCCACGTGAACAAAAGCTCTTTGGGACTTCATTATTTTTTAACAATGTAAAGGGGTCTTGGGGCCAAAAAGATTGAGAATCTCTGATCTAATAATACACTGAAAAAAGAAAAAAACAAAAAAACAGAAGCGCTATCAAGATCCTCAAGGGTTTCTCACTCTTGGCACTATTAGAATTTTACCCGGATGGTCTTTGTTGTAGGGGGCTATCCTGTACACTGAAGGATGTTTAGCAGGACCCCTGGTCTCTATTCACTAACTAGATGCCAGTAGCAGCCCCTAGTCCCAAGTTGTAACAACCAAAGTTCTCTCCAGACATTGCCTCTGGGGGCAAATTAACTCTGGTCAAGAACCACTGTCACTGCTATAGGTAAATGGTTAAAGAATGTTAAAAATATAACTCACAAAAAAGAAACGTCAACAGTATAAAACACAGGGAAAAAATTCTGCTTTGCCAGTACACCGAGAAATTCGGATCAAAATATGTTCCCATTTAAAACCCATTCAATTATCAAAGTAAACGTAAAGTACAAGGTGCCATCTCAGTGAAGTTATGGTAGAACAGGTAGGATTATACAATTCCAACAGCACTGTAAATTGATTCATCAAATTGGGGAAATAATTTGGCAAAAAGGCTCTCAAGACTCATAAACACCTTTATGACCTGGAAGCAGAAAGAGCATAGATTCTAAAAATCTGCATCAAATTTGAATTTTAGCTCTGAATCTTACTAGTTGTATGACCTTCCTTTAAATATTTAAATGATATTGGAAATCTAAAGACAATAATAATATCCCATAAATGATTATTGTGAGCACTGGATTAGATAATAATGTAAGTAAACTTCTAGTTGAAAGTGGAAAATTTAATGCACTCTATTTACCTCCTCTCTCTCCTGAGACCCCACTAACATGATGGTAAAAGACGAAAAAGCATATAAATCTGCAAGGAAAAAGAAGAACAGGAGAGGGGCCATTAGTGGATGAGAGGGTTCAACAAAATTCTGGAAGACTGAAAATGGTCAGAAGAGTGCTATCTGTTGCGGCAGGATATAGAAAGTCAAATCATAAAGAGATGTTAATAAAAATGGAGTTGATTTGCCCAATGGATCTCAAGTGAGACTTTGGTCTTGTGGCAATAAAATGTGGAGGATGTGAAAGTGACATGTGGGGCTGAAAATAGGGGTGTTGATCAAAAGTCTACACCTGCAAGTATCAAATGCTGGAACATGGGCCTCTACGTATCTACCCCCTACCCCTCAGGCAGGAAATAGGAGGCTTCATCTCTGGAGAGTTTGAATGCCTTCACCCCCACAAAACAGCACTTCTGGTCAACTTTTACAACACCTTACTTTTAAACACTGACTACCAAAGCTCACCAGTTAGGTGAGCAACGCCCCAACATGAAAGAGAGTAGTCAATTCAAATGGGGAAAAAATGACTCCAGAGGAAACAGAGATAATATAGGAGTCAGCAAAACCTTTATCACTCTCCAAATCAAAACATTATCCTCAGAAAAGAAATAACTGCTTCCAAAAACAAGAAGTGAGAAAAATATGAGAAAAATAAAATCAGACAACAGTAAATAGCTCTTAGAAGGAAAAGCCATGATTGCTGAAGTTTTAAACAAATGCTAGACAAGGTTGGTTATTTTTCCAGAAAATAGAACAAAATGACCAAAAAAACACCAAGAAAATCAAAGAAAAAAAGAGTATTTAATAGTAAATCTGAAATGGTAGAGCTCTGTTGGAAGAAAAATCTGTTAATAGTATAACGAAGATATAGCCTGCATAAAATAGAATACTTGTACATTCTATGATGAATTTTAAAAAACACACTGCACAAAACAGGAAGAATAATGAGAGGAAGTATAGCATAGTGGTTAAGAGTCAGGCTTTAGAGCCAGACTGTCATGTTCAAATCCCAGATTAGCAACTTACTAGCTGCATGATCTCGGGAAGTTATTTAACCTTGCAGTGCTTCAGTTTCCCATCTTAAAACAGGGATACAATTTGTTGTTACCTCATAGAGTTTTGATGAGAATTAACCGAGTTAATATAGACAAAGGACTTAAAAGTGTCTAGTACGTAGTGAGCTTTAAGTTAAACATACAATACTACAATAAAAATAGTATATCACTTGGCACTGAAGTAGCCTGCTTTTGTCAAATTATAAAATTAGCTATTATATATTTATTTAACTAAAACGAGTAGTATAACTACATTCGGAAGCTGGATGATTCAAGACAGACAAATTCTCATTTATAACAGCGGGAAGTAAATAGATAATGTCTGTAATCAGTAACTTTAAAATAGCACATTATGTAGTGACATCGCCAATTCCCAGAAGAAATGGCAAAGAATTAAAATGCAGTTGCCTCTGGGGCACAGGACTAGGGGGCTGAAAAATGTGGAGCAGAGAATGGTTTGACTATTTGATTTCCCAATTATGTGCGCTTGTTACTCTGAGGTTTTTTAATTAAAGAATGAAAAAGGTTAATACATATGAATTGGCTGTCAGTGCCTGACATATAAGTGTAGGCACTCAATATATTTTAGTTCCATTTTACTCATTTCAGTAATTCCACTCGTGGGGATTTTTTTCCTATCTAAAGATACAATACCAAAAGAAAAGCATGAATAAATATATTTATTGCTGGGTTATTTATAACAACAAATAACTGGAAATGACCCAAATTTTCAACCATATGGGAATGGCTAAGAACTGCACAAAAACCTGATGGAGTGATATAAACCTCAAATATTAAGTTTATTGTTTCATATGGCTACGGATTGGCTAAAACCTACCACAAGCAAATACACAAACACACACACACACACACACACACACACACACACACAGTCCCTGATGTGTTTAGACTAGAAAACAGGAACCTGAGAAAACCAAGATGTCTGTACAGAGGAGATGGAGATAGAGTATGTCTTACTTCGTCTGGTCCCCAAAGTCCCTAACAGGGGGCTCACAGCTGCTTGGGTCACTATGCAAGGGGCATTCCTTCCAAACATCAAGGAGCATCTTTTTGAGCTGTGGCCTTTTATACTTAGAATTCACATCACTATTCAGAAAGAATGCATACTAACACTCTATGCCATTAATAGCAATTATTTCAAATATAGGAGCCCCCTTCCTCATCCTACAATCAGACTCAACGTTAGCAAAGTCATGGCTCACCTGGAAGTCATTCTCAGCAGAGGTTCAGCCTCCAGCTCTACACTGCTTCGAAAACCCACTCATCAGTAAAGATATTGATGAAAACTATGTAACAACAATGAAAGAAAGGGACAATGCAATGCATCTGAGTCCCCATAAAAGCTTACAGACAAGGCCTACAGCTCTCAAAGATATGAGCTGCGCAAGCCAACTTCTCTGCATTTCAGTTTTCTCACCTGAGAAAGGGGGAGCATTTTTGTCTACTTCAGTGTGATGTTGGGAGTATAAAATGAAATGATGCTTGGGAAGTCACCAATCACAGGTTCTGATCCAGAGAAGGAGTTCAAGAAAGCTGAGCTGGACGTGACTTTGGCTATCTGGGACCCAACTCCTCAGAACTGTGCCTCTCAAACTCTGGCATGTATCAGAATCTTCTGGAGGCCTTGTTAAAACAGCCAGATGGGCTCCATCCCCAGAGTTCGTGATTCAGCAGGTCAGGGGGAGGGGCCTGAGTATTTGCATTTCTAACAAATTCTCAGATAATAACATTGGTCCAGGACCAAATTTTGAGAACCACTGTCTTACAGGCACAAAAAACTAACTGGGTTAAGTGTTGAGACTTTGGAGAAGGAAGAGAAAAGCAGGTGGAAAACGTTTTCCAAGGGCTCCTCATCTTCCCTTGGTCCAGATGCCCACTAGGTAGACCTTGGTTTGTCAACTTCACCAGTTCTACCACCTCCCCAAGCTCCCTTTCAATGCTCTCCCCCCTGAACTAAGCCTCCCTTGTCAACTTGCTGAACTGAAAGATTACAACCCTAGCCCATCTGCCTGCAGCCTACGTGCTGACACAAGAGGCTACCTGTTTAGGTTCCAAGAAATTACGCATTCGTTATGGAGGAAATTAACACCTCAAAGCAAACTATAATTAGGAATTCTTCAATTTAGTTTATGCTTTTTCAATTAGGCACTCTATAATTTTAATCATGGGAGCATTAACATGTTTCTGTAATTTATATACCTGTGGTATAATTAAGCCTGGGAAACACATTGCTCTAAACCTGAATGGAAGTGATTGTTTCCCTTCACACTGGCGGTATTACAGGTCCTCGAATGGAGAGACGGTGACAGTTTCAAAGGAGCCATTTGTGAGCCACAGAGGCCAATGAGAGAACTCCTGGCTTTGGAAATGTGAAGGCTGTTGCAGACCACGTGATGCCTTTTGAACATCTGGCTCATGTGTAGACATTTGCAACCAAAAACTTCAACTCCTATTGTGACTTTCAGAACATTCCCACCATTGGGAACTGCTTGGGACAACTATTCTTGGAGACTAACTTCAATTAAGCAGGAAAAGGGTGTCCTGGCAGGGGAGACGTTATCTGAGAGCCGTGGGGAGCAGATGTCTTTGAATTGAAGAAACTGAACAATAGGCTGAAACAGCCAGGATGGGGACCAAACTCCTTATTTTTTCCCCACTGATCCCTATTCCCACTTTCCCTAATTCTGATCCTCTCTCTTAACTTCAGCTCTGCCTTTTAGCTCAAAGCGGGGCCTGAATCCTCTGTGGAAGGTAGTTCTCTTGGGATTCTGAGCAGTTCTGCAAATTCAAGGAATTCAGAGGCACACGGAAAAGTTTTTGTGCTTATTCAGACTGAACCTCTGAGCTTTCTGAAGGTTAAAAACCTTCCTTTTTTTTTCCTCTTCTTCCTGCTCTCCCCACAATAGCAAATTCAGATTTGCTGACTGCAATAAAAGGAAAAAAGAACATAATCAAAACTGGCCCAGGGGGACAATGCATACAGATTCCCAAGCCAGCTGAGTGACGCGCCCATATCGCAGTAGCATTCTGGCACTCAATATATTTTGTCTGATCTAAGAAAATATGGAACTTTTTATAGAGTGAAAGTTGGAAATGGATTTGTTTCTCCCAGGCTGCTCTAGCCTTCCATGAAAGAATACAGATTTGTTCAGAGACTGATTCTCAGTCTCACCCAGCATCTATCTTCTACCTAAGCCCCAGTATCTGCACAAAAGTGATATATTCAGATATGTTATCAGCATGCAACAACACAATATGTATTTCAGACACCAGTCACTGTCGTCACCATAAGAAAAAAGGGGTATGTTTTTAGCCCCCATGTGGACAGGGATAGAGAAATAAGCCGGCAGGAATCCTAGCTCAGACCTTACAAGCTAAAACTGTTGATCTGCATGTTGAAACATCCATCAAAAAAGACGTCAGAGTTCCAAAAGCTGTAAAACCCACAGGGGCAACTCTACAATCAAATGTAAAAGAATTGCTTCCCCACATCATGAGAATGAACAAACAACTGGCACCACAGAGGAAAATACTTGGTTTCTTGTTACAGTCTCTTTTCTCCAAACCTGAGTCTACCTATAGGCTAGACTGGTGGTACTCAAGTTGTGGTTCAAGACCAGCAGGATCAACATCATCATCTGGGAGCCTGTTCAAAATGCAGATTCTCAGGACCAATTTCATCACCCCTAGGGATGGGCAGGGGTCTCCGTATTTACTAGGTCTCTTGGTGATTCTGATAGCCGATAAAGTTTGAAAACTCTGGGGTTAAACCATTTCCCAGACTTTATCCCAGGCAAGGGTGATGCAATGGAATTTGGGAAATCCAATTCAGTAAGTCAGGGTCTCAGCAGCAAGTCAGCCCAGTCAAAGGTCTCCTCTGGCTTTTGGTGAGACTTATATTTTCTGCCTTTGAAGCCTCCCTTATATTTCTTATTTCTCATGACAGAATTCCTGACCTTTACCTATGGCTTCAAGTGCCTACATTAACATAATAGCCTGTTGGAAACCAAATATGGGCCCTAACCTCTTTCTACCAGCCCTCCCAGAGTCTAGAGCAATGCAGTCAGATAGAATTTTCTGTGGTGATGGAAGTGCTGTTCAAGATGGCAACCACTAGCCACATCTGCCTACTGAGGACGTGAAACGTGGATAGTGCAACTAATGGACTGAAGTTTTAATTTTGCTTAATTCTAATTAATTTAAATTTAAATAGCCTCACATAGCGGTGGCTACAGGATCGGACTGTGTAGGTCTGAAGTTTTGCCCTTGACCCCTCCTTGTGCTACTGGGGCTGCTACCCCTTGCCCTGGCCGTGAATATTTACTTAATACATTTATAACCTTTGTAAGTTGCTTGGTGAGCCTACACCCAAGTAGAAATGCACTAGTTAAACAGCAAACCCCAAGCAGCTGTGGCCAGGCACGAAAAGGATGGGTTGTACTGTGAAAGGGGGTAAGTGCAAATTTCTTCTGCCTAATGGTTGGAGACTCTAACCTTTAAGGAGTTCTATTCCTACTAAAAAGCCAGGGCTTTCAGGATCACCTCTCTCACTGCTGCTGAAAGGAGGCAAGTCTGAGCACCCGCAGGCAGCAGGATGGATGAGAGGAAACCCCCTTGGATTCTAACGTGGCACAGATCCACGCACTAGCTCAGAAGAACATCAAGAGATTGGGCTAGGGAAATGCACTCGACGGAGGCCAACTTGAAAGTCTGACCTCTGGGTGACGGCAGATAGAGAAACTGAGAGCCATCCGTTATCAGCTGTGCAAGATCTGAGGCAAAGCAGTGATGCAAACGGTCACAGGGCCCAGAAGAGTGTGAGAAGTGAAGGTCAGCAGAAAACAAGTGGGAGAAAAAGCGAGACCGAGGAGAAGCATCACGCAGAGTCACTGGTGCTCTTGTGAAAGGTCTCACCAGTTCCTCAGGGTGGGAAGTTTAGCATTATAAGAACTACATCTACTTAGACAGCCCTACCATCCATAGCCTGGCCTCTTTGTTCTTTAAAATACTTGGCTTCGCCTTGAATCCATTACCATCCATCTACCATCACTGCCAACACAGTCACACCCAGAGCCATATTACCCCATAGCAGGGTTCCATTACTGAAGCTTCGACCATCTTATTATCTAAATATCAGTATCTTGCCTTTCCAGCCTCTCCCAGCTTTGGACCCTCAGCACAGATTCTTCAACAGCATTAAGGTCGCCTGGCCCTTAGTATCTCCATTATTTGCACATCTACCTTCATAGGCGTTTTTAATCAAGCCTGGACCATATGGTCCACTTTTAAGCACTTTGGTTGATATCATCATCTTCCTTTTCCCATGTCCTGGGTCAAGTTATGTGTCTTCCTTCTGTTCTACTGTAAGAGCTGCTTGGAGCTCTTATAGAGAAAATCAGATCACAACATGTCAACCATCTCCTTTTCTTTAAATTATTCTTCCTTTGGCTTTCATGTTTTAACTCTGCCCTGGTTTTTCTTCTACCTCTTTGGCCACTCCTTCTCCATCTCCTGTGTGGTTCCTTGATAGAGTTTCACAGAGCTCTGTCTTGTTAGTCTACACTCTTCCTGGATAAGCTCACCCACTCCTCCCATGCTTCAAACACCACCTGGATGTTAATGATTCCCAAATCTAAACCCCCTGCTCTGATGCCTCGCCAGCACTCCAGGTTTTGGGAACTTAAATAGTCCTATGGTAGGAGGTGAACATGGCGACCACACTCTCCTTTCCCTCACACCAGCAAGAGTCTCTGTCTCCATCTGTCCAGATGGCAGACGGTCCAAAATAGAACACTCCTTCGTTCTTCATGTTCCAGCAACTGAGCCTGCTCCATTTAAAGTATTCCTCCTGAAATACCTGTTTTTTCCTCCTTGGTTTGAGCCTAAGGAACATGATCCAGCATCATTTAATACCAGAGCCAATTCTTGGGAAGCTGGGTTGTTTGAGGGGCTGATCAAAGAAGACCCGCAAGGCAGTTAGGATGTGCTGAAGTGAATGCAAACCCACCTAAATTTTTTGGGTTTCACCCTTCTTCCCTTTTGTTTTCCTGGATGATCTTTCTGAGTACAGCTCTGGGCCACACTTGGGAGTCCCCTTGGTAGTTTCACTGGTAGTAGTTACAAGTCTCTTTAATCACAGTGACACGTCCCATTAGCTGCCATATTTAGAGTGTGGGACAGCCCCAGTGGGTATAGCTCTGCAGTAGCATTTATCCCATTTTTCCTTATTTCGGGTTGCTTCCTCTCCTGTGTGGCTCCTCCCCTTTCCTAATCCGGTGTGATGAAATCCCAGCAGGCTGTGCGACTTGGCAACAAGTGCTATTATCTGCAGAGCTAAATCTCACAGTTTATAGGGGAGTGCCTCTTTCCCATCTCCCCACACCATAGTACTCCTAATCTCCAGACCCCGGCAGAGGCAGCCCAGAGAGCTGGGGAACTAAGTGAATCAAGTGGTGTTTCAAGAAAGGACATCTACATGTAGTTGCAGTTTCTCACCTCTACCAGCGTGGACAGGGACTCATGAACTCCTCAGGCTGCCCCACGTCAACAAGTCCTCTGAATTTTCACCTCCCCTACCTTAACAGGACACCATCACATGCTGATATCTGAGAATCAGATGGTAACGATGCCAGTTTTGCTCACTGCAGCTCCATGGACCGGCAAAACCCTACTGTGGTTGCTTCACGTGATCCCACTCTGGGCTTCACAGTCATTAAAGGAATCCTGGAGGAAATCTGTCAATTGTTTCCTTTACTTCCCAACAAACTTTCTTCTTTCTTTAAAAGCTGGCTGGATCTCCAGTTCGTACTGGAGCTCATCACTCTGTATTTCAGAATTTCTAGTCTTAACAAGCTGTACCTGTCAAATGCAGCTGGATCATGGATTCTCATCAGGCAGTGAAAAGGACTTGCACTGACCTTAGAAGCCATTTGCCATGTCACACTGTCTCCTGGTATTCAGTGTAACATATCCCTGGCCCTCCAAGCTAGAGCTGCACCCTCTGGGCACTATGCCTCAAGCGGCCCAGGAAAGCGAGCTGCAAGTCCTAACTGACCTTGGAGAAGGTCCCCCAGAGGTCCCCAGGGCTCGCCAAACCATGCATCTGGTCCCAGCCTGTCCGTGCCCAGTTGGTTCGTAACTCTCCCTTTCAGTTCCCAGACCACCTTTACCACCGTTGGCCCCTCCTGGATAAAGTATCCTCATAGACCTTTCCCTCCCTCTGTGTCCCTTTGCTCAGAGAACGGCACCATCATCCGTCCCATTAACCAATCTAGAAACCTGGGAGCCACCCTGGACAATGTCTTTGTCCTTTATACCCACCCCCCGCCCCACAGAGGGTCATCGCCAAGGCTCGCCCCTGTTACCTCCTCAACTACTGGACGTCCATCACCTTCATTTCTCATTGGGACAACTATAACTGATCCCAACTCTTCCTCTGGACCGCTCTTGTCCTCTCTGATCTGTTCTCCACACCGATGCCAGAAAGACCTTTCAAAAAAGATGGATCATACCGTTCACTTGCTTAAAATCCTTTCTCTGATGCCTCACTGCTCTTAGTATAAAAGTCCTTCCTACAGTAATAACACAGTCCTGGGTTACCTGGCCCTTTCACATCCAATCACGTGCCGTCCTCTCTTGCATTTTCTCCCCACTGCAGTCCTACCAGCCTCCTTTCAGTTTCTCTCACATTATCTCTTGACCACCCCATCTGGGGCTGATCCACCTCTTATAGGAAAAAGTGAGACACAGAAGGAAGAAAAACCAACAAAGTGTGCGCTGTCGAGCAGGCTCCCATTGTGGGAACCCGGGGCTCAGTCCTACTCGGGGGTGTGTGAGGAACCGTGTGGCATGCACCCCAGAATGGTCTTTTCAAAGGATGCGAGGCAAGGCTCTGATGCCTGGATTCTCATCCCACACTGGCTGAGAGTTCCCCTGTAGCACTGAATTATTTGCATTCCTGAGCTGTACCTGCTTGCTCAGACTAAGCCAGATCCATGGGGCTTTGGAGAAAGAATTAGAGCCAAAAGGCAGGAAAAAAAAAGGGTGGGTGCTGGTGCTGGAGGTGGGATCCTATAACTTTGCATGGAACTATCCAGCTTAGCCACCGCTGAAATCAGAGGTGGGATGGGGAGGTGACATGGACCCCATGAGAATGGGCTACAGCTGATAACAGTCTGTCATGAGTGTCTGTGGCACTGTTAGTTCAGAGCTGTATCTGCCATTAGGATGGCAACAGCGTATGGGCCTGTTTAACTCATTTCTGGGTCTCCAGTGCTCAGCACGGTGTCTGGTTGTTTGCTGAAATTCAAAGTATTTATTGACTGAATTAGTTAATGAATTGATAAACAAATGAACGAGTGAACAGATAAACAGGATTCACCTCCTAGGATCTGGTCTCACCTCTCCTGCTTGGTTCTGACTCCATGGACCCACTCTGGTCCCAGTATTTATAAGGTCTCAGTTCAGGGAGCTCATGGGAGTCTCCACACCCCTTCCTGAGGGGCTTTGGATCTGTTTACTTTGATTTCACAACGCCAAGTGGCATCTCCTTCAAGTAGAGGGCACTGCTCTTACTCCTCGTTTTGCTGGCCCTTCAGTGGTTGAGACCTCCTAGCCCCGTCTGCTTGATTTGGTGTTTCTGAAAGGTGCTCAAATCTGAGAATCCATTTTTGAGAATCGTTGTGAGGATTTTGTGACACCCCCGGAGACAACTGCACATTCCCTGACACGTCACATGCACGCCAGCACAATCTTGCAGTGAATCTTACACAGTGGTAAAGGACACCTAGCAAACAGGCAACCGCTGCAGCAGGACTCAGAGAATAATCCTGCCAGGACTGCCCAGGGCAGGCAGCCACCCCTTGTCTCAACAGCTTGGCCATCCCCAGGGGCAAACTGAACAACTACCAACGACACTTTACACAGTTTAGCTTATTTGACCTTTAAAACAATGTGTGACGTGGGTATTCCCATTTTACCAACAAGCAGCTTGAGGTTCAGAGAAATTAAGAATCTGACCCTGAGCCATCAGATAAGTCAGTTGCATAAGGGGATCTCATTCTAGGAGCTCCTGCTGTTCCAGTGTATCCAGCTGGGAAGTCAGCTGTGGCAGGAAGAACATGAGAGATCGCAGGTGTGAGCCTGTGGGACCCCAGTTCCTGCCCCCAAGGAGGTCACAGGCTGGTAGACACTGAAACTGCAAGTCCCCCGCAGGGGAGGGGACAGGGCAGCGCGGGAGCCCAAGGCAGAGCTGATGCATGCTGCTGCAGGATGGGAGATGGTCCTGGATGCGGCAGATTTGACCTGGATGCCGGGGAGGTGGAGGATGCCGTGCTTGGCAGAGAGAATGGCACAGACAAGGGCTTGACTGCTTAGAGAAGAACAAAAAGTTGGGCATCTGCCTGCCAACGTTCCCCGTACCCTTCAGGACAAAGTCCAGATCCCAAGTGAAGATCTTTACCTATAGCTCTTGCCCACTTCTTGGCCTCTCTGATCATCTCTGTGCCCCGAACACAACATGCACCTCCTCTACCTCAGCTCCTGCACATGTCGCTTCCTCCTGGGCCACGCTCCCCCTCCTCTGGCAGGTCTCAGGCAATACTGCCTCCAGGAAGGCCTCCTGGCCCCTGAGCTCACCAGGCTAATGATGGCTGCCTCCGCACTGAACTCTCATACACACCTCCAACCAAGAACACAGGCTCATCCACATCGTTTCTCTTACTCTTTATCTTACCTATAGACCTGCACGTCCAAACGGCAGCCACGAGCACGTGTGACTCTTTATATTTGAATGAATGAAAATAAAAATGTTAAAGCTCAGTTCCTCCATCGCACTAGTCCTATTTCAAGTGCTTAATGGCCACGTGTGGTTAGTGATGACTCTACCAGACAGCAGATATAGGACATTTCCATCATCGCAGGCGTTTCTATTGGACTGAGCTCTCACAGAAGAGGCAGGCAAAGACAGTGCAGCTCTACTGTCCCAGTACCCTGTAACTACCAGGTACCACCAGATTTGCTGAATTCCTTACTTACTTAGCTGTTGTTTTTTTTCTGTTTTTTGTTTGTTTTTTGGACTACCTACGAAAGCCAGACCCTGTCCCAGGGAAAGGAATCCATTAGTGTCCGACTTCCAGGTTGCCTGGAGCTCACAGTCTAGTGAGGGGCATGCAAGAAACGAAACCAAAGAAAACATACAAACAAATGTATAACACAATTAAAAGCTCACGAAAGAAAGATGAAGGAAGCGTACGTGGCGCTGTTGAGGAAAACCTGCTAAAGGGACAGAGTAAAAGGAAATGGAATCAGAAACGAAGGTCAGAACCAGATTCAGATGGGCCTTGAATTCCATGCTAAGGAGCTTCAACATAATGCGGTAGGAAGCCAGTGACCCATTTAAGAATTTTAAGCAGGAAAGTTAACTTGATCCAATCCGTGCTTCCAAAACACCAGTCCAGCAGCTTGGTGGGGGAGGGATTGAAGAAAGAGGAACTTACGACAGGCAGACCAGAAAGCCGTCCTGGCAGGTCAGGAGAGTGGGGTGGAGAGCGGCAGAGGGAGAAGAAAGAGCTAATCCCAAAGCTCCCAGGGACTGACGGGATGGGAAGGAGAGAGCAGGGGCTGGGGTGGGGAAGGCATCTTCAAGGAAGCCCGCTGGGGATCCAGAGGAGGGTCTGCTACAGAATCTGGGGCTCTGCCCCGGACTTCCCTTCAGGGACTGCATTATGGGTGATTAATTCACGGCCGAGTTACTTTCTTATGAAGGTTACTACAGTTACATCAGCACGACAGGTGGGGTGTGGGGGAAGAAGCCTTGGCGTGTGCCGAGCTGAATATTAGATTCTAGTCACTATTTGATTGATCTTTTAAGCAATTCTGGGATTCTGTCACTTAAAAACCAATAAATCTTTGAAGGCCTGGGGAAAGCAATGCAAAAGCAATAAATCTCCATTGTGGAGTATTAGAAAAAGAGGCCACACTGCCAAGGTGGTTTGGCTGGAGCGACGAGGGTGCAGGAGCCCCGCACGGCCATCTTCCCTCCCCGCCTCCTTGCCTCCCTGTATGCTCAGTCCTACCAGTCAGCGTCAGAGCCACAGGGCTTCAGAGGGGCAGCAAGCAGTACAGCAGGGCTGGAGTTCGGCTCAACCAGGGTCAGAGCATTACTGGCAGAAGGAGGAAGAACAGCCTGTGTGGGTGTTGCCTGGAGGCCGAGGCTCAGGTGTGAGTCTGCTGGAGAACAGGAAGACTCTCCGCTCAGAGTTATGCTGGGCTTCACAAGTTACTGGCTGCGCCCACACGACCAGAATTGTCTTGTCTACCCCTCGTTCCCTAGGCGGAAGAGATTCACTCCACAGCATCCCACCGGAAGGTCACCCGGGCATCATGTGACATCCCAGGCACGAGGAACTCAGAACGATGAACTCAGAGGCAGGAAGCTAGGTCCGTGGGCTGGCTCTGCGTGTAGTGAGCTCTGTGACCTTGGGCCAATCACTTAACATCTTAGGTTTCAGCTTCTCCTCTAAAGTGGAGATGGAGTTTCCTGTGCAGCTTACCTACTGGGTGAGTGACGGTCAGATGCTACGATGGAATGAAAGGAGCTATCAACTATAAAACACGATTCCGGGCATCCCTGACCCAGTGCATCTAGGGAGCTCTCAGTGTCCTGTGGTCACAGAGTGAGTTTGCTGTTTTCTCAAGGCTCCTGCTTCCCCTGCCTGCAGGGCTCCACACTGGTCCACTTGCCTGGGTTGTGCCCATCTCTCCAGCCCATCTACTCTTCCTCTCAGTCAATACAGTCACTGTCTCTACTGGCTTCATGTTATCTTGTTTTGCCGGTTTCATTATTCTGTTTCCTTAATGGCTTAATGGTCCCCTCCCTGCCCCGTTCACATGTACACTTACTGGATGATAAGCCTCAGCAGGACAGGTGTGTGTCTCTCTTGCTTCCTGCTGTATCCTCATTGCTTACCTCAGTTCCTTCTCAATACATATTTGTTGAATGACTTAATGGTCAGCTGCCTCCCATGGGGCACTCCAGTGCCCAGAGTTCAAGGTGACAAAGGGTTAAAGTAACTGAAGTCTACTGTGATATTCCACTGCTGTCACTGAGGTTGTCCCGGAAGCCTTGCTGGCTGGCACTGACTAGTCTCTTCCCTTCTTGGCAAATGCCCAAGCAACTGTCTGAAAATAACTCTAGAAACTCAGTGTCTACCCACCCTCAGTGATCTAGAGCCTTGAGAAGAAAAGCAGCCAGACTCTTCCAGACACCAGGCGTTGCCCCTTTGAGCAGTGACATTTATTTTAAATTTGTTTCCGGTGGAAATGTCACCAAAATACATCACATATGACTTTCTCCTAGGGAGGTGGCGTGGCTAGAGAGATGTGAGTGTTGGCTTAGGGGCGACTGAACGGGGTTTAAATTCTGCCTGCACCACTTGCCCTTTTCATGGCTTGGGTCAATGCACTTAGCTTCCACGTATCTCAGTTTCCACATCTGCACAATGGGGAGGCTATTACGGCAATGCTGTGAGGATGCAAACAGTTTCCCTATAGTGACAGGCACTCGGCCGGTGCATGCCCATCAAATGGAAGCTAGCTGGCTCTTTTAACTTGAAGACGTGGGACCTAATGGTACATTTTTTAGGGTGAACCAGGAACAACAAATGAATACCCGTGGCTGTGAGGGGCAGCAGGGGCTACGGCACGTGGACCTCCTTGTTTCTTGAGTCCCTGTGTCGGTTTTGTAGAGTTGTCCTGTTTCTTCGCTCCCTGCCAACTGTCATTTCTCACCGCTACTGGGGCATTTCCATTCCCACCTACTAATTTACTGTGCTCTTAGGATGCACGAGCTCATTAAACAGATGTGCAAACTAAGTCTGTAGGCTCAGAAGGAAAGTGTAAGGGGCTTCTCTCTGGGGAGGCTAGAAAAGCTTTCCCAAGAACGTTGGTTTGGGATGTTTGCTGGTCTCTGGAGTCAGGCAGGCCTGGGTACGAGTCCTGGCTTCAACACGTACAGGCTCTGTGACCTTGAACTTTAGTTTCCTCATTTCCGACAGGGAGATAATAGTACTACTCATAGGTTAGTAGAGATTAAATTCTTGGATCATAGGAGTTGCCGAGTAAAACATGGTGACAGTTACTCCCGTCTGTGTTCAGCTGGCTTTGAGGAGTTTTCAGAGGTTCACAGACATATAATCTGATTCATCCTGAGGACGGGTCCCTGATCCTCTGTACAAAAGTGAACTTTATTCCTATCACTAGGAAGGACACAGATTACTTCTTTCTCAGGACGACTAGAAAAGACATTTTTCTGAATCTGTGCCAGAAAGAAGTTAGGGGCTCTCAAGGAAAAAGCAGAGCACCTCCTTCCCCACCCTGAAATCAGGGTCTTTGGAAATTTGAACAGGAAGGAAGTGGGCAACACTGTGACCCTATAGAGGGGTGGATTTGCAAAAACCATTTTGCACAGAGCTTCCTAAGTTCCACAGAGAAGAAGCCAAGCTAACAAAGGAACTAACTCTCTGACAGCCTGCGCTGCTTTGGCTCACATGTACATCCCATTAAGCTTTGGTGAAATATCGCCAGTGTCTTCTTTCCAGATAAGGAAAACTGAGGTTCAGAGAGATTAAGTATCTTGCCCAAGGTCACACAGCAGCATGAGGTCAGCATTTGAACCCAGGTTCACTGCCACCGAACTCACATCCTTTTCATTGCCCCACACAGCAGCCAGAAGACTGTGGGAAGCTGGGCTGAATCCACAGCCACCAGGCAGCCACACAGTGGGGTGCCAGCTGACCAGGTTCTTTTGCTGACAGTTTTGTAGGCTTGTAGCAATGAAAGGCGACACTTGGGTCTCTACCACAGAAAGGTCCGGGGTTTTAGGGCAGATCTAGCCTCTGACCCTGGGTCAGCTGCTAACTTGTACAATACTGGGCTTCTCTTTTCTGGGCCAGACTCTTGCCATCTGGGAAGCTTTCTGAGACTCTGAAACATGCCCAATGCTGCTGTATGACAGACGTAAGAGCTGTGAAGGGGAGGTGAGACACGGGTGGCCAAGATGGAATGTGTGATTGGACACCTGGAGGACGTGCGTCCAAGCTCAGCCTTCCTACTCCCTGTCTGTGTGCCCTGGCGCATTTCTGAGCCTCAGTCTCTTCATCTGAAAAGGAGGATAACGTATCTCAGTGTATAGAGGGAAGTAAATGACAATGCGGCATAAGAGTAACAGGAAGAAACACAGTAACTCAACAACTCCTGGTTTGATGTCAGAGCCACCATCCGCTCTGGCCCATCACAGGTAGGACAGTCCTGGAACAACCTATGTGTGGAATATAAGGCAAACGTTCTTAGTTCAGGTGCCCACAACCTCTATCCACACCTGTCTGAAGGCCTGAAGACCCACCTTACTTAGGATAGAACACTTTCCGAAGTCTACAGAATAGATGGGAACTTCCAAACCGGCAGGTGATTCTACGTGCTCCAGTGCCTGTAATTCCTGGGTAGAGTTGGACCCAGGTTGGCAAACAGAGCATGTCGATAGCTTCCTTCCCGGCTGGTCTCCCAGCCTACAGTATCATAAAAGAGACACCGCATGTGGCTATTCAGTGGCTCCCCAGGGCCCCTCAAACAAGGCTGAGCTTCTCAAACATGGCCCTTGTTCCCACCCCACCACTCCTGCCTTCACCTTTATGCTAAGGCAGATTTAACGATTCCTGGTTGCTCCCCACGATGGCAAGCTTCCTCTTTCCTCCATGCCATTGTTCACGCTGGACCCTGTTACCACTCTGGTGAAATCTTAGACAACATTTAAGATATAGCTCAGTGTCACCTCCTCTGGGACTTCTCTCCTGTAAGCTCGTGTAACGGCCTATGTGCATCTCTACAAGCATGCCCTGTAGCGCAGTTATGTTTTCACATTTCTGTCTCCCTAACTAGAGTTTGACTTTCTTTAGAGCGTGAGTTATACACAGCTAGTTCACTAGCCGGTCCCAAGCACTTAAACAGTACCTGACACGGAGTGAGTGCTCAAGAAATGTTTGTCGAATGAATGAGTAAGTGAATCTTTTTCATCCCCCGTACGCCGCTCCATTCCTGGCATATAAAATACTCCATGTGTGCTCGTTCAACTGAACTGAGCTAATTTGAAAGCTGTTCTACCCAACACCCTTGCTTGGCTTTCAGGGTCTGTAGTCCCTTGAGCTCTGAGCAAAAGCCAACAGTCAACATCAGAGCTGCTGCCCTTGTACATAGTGTAGCTTATTTAAAAGAGATGACCACCTTCCTGACAGCCGTGAGCCCATGGACTTCCATGGGATCAGCTTAGCTACTGCGATGCTTTCACTGCCTGGGCTGTAGGCACACTCCTGGACTCCAGCAGCCTCTTGTTAAAATCAGCAGTATGACTCTGAATTCAAGTCCCCTGTGGAACACCAAGGCCATAAACTGGACCAGCCCTGAGGTCATGTCCCATTCATAACCTCTGAGCAGGTTGTTTTTAGCATTCAGTGGATCTGTCTACTTGTCTGTTAATGGCAGTGGGACACGTAAAGGTGATCTTGCCAGGATACTGTGTTTCTGGGCCTCCAACCGGACTAAATACATTTACCATAGGTGTGTTCCAGAAAGTTCTCTCCCAGCCCTCCTCAGGTCCCCATCAGGACGTTCCCACTAAACCAGTCCCAGTGGCCCACAGTAGGGAGACAGGGCTCCTGGCTCAGTAGCCCCTCTGTACGGGGCTTGGGGCTGCGGACCCTTTTCCTCCAGGAAGCCTTGCTCCTGGCCAGCCTATGGGCATTGCCAGTGACATCATTCAGCTGGAGGCGTGCACGGTGCAGAGAAGGAAAATGGCAAACGCCAGGTTAAGCACCCTCCTCACCTGACAGGGGCTCCCCGAGACTGAGCGGGCTTCAGCATCACTGTGATGGTCGTGTCTGTTTCATTCAGTGGGGTGTCTGTGTCATATTCAGGCATCGATGGAGCTGGACAGAGAACAGAGAGAAGGGAGCTTAGCAAAGGTCCCAAACCCCTCTCATCACCTCCCTCAAGACAATCAGGATGCCTAGAAGGGAGGTGTTTGGGGAAGGGTAGGATGAGAGTCACATGGCATCCCAGGCTTTCAGCAAAGGAGGCCCTGACTTCCAACCTGCCCGTAGGTTCCTTCAAGGTACAGAAGAGTCTGGAGAAGGGTAGCAATGATGTGGCTGGTAACCCTCATGAATCAAGAAGTTCCATACCAAATAAACAGATAAATGCAGGAAATATAAGTACTTAAAGATGTGAATGCAAATGTGAATGGCAACCCTAAACGTATTTAAAATGCAAATGCAAATTACAGCAGTGATGAACTAGTTCCTCTTATCTTTTTTTTCTTCCTGAGATCCTCCCTTCTGATGGAAGTGTAACTAAATCTAATCCCTTGGGAAGGTAATTTAGCCATTTGTATTAAGAGCTATTAAACCCACATCGGTTTTAATTCAGTATCTCAATTTCTGGAATTTAATCCTAAAGTCATAATCCGAGCCAAGGAATTAAACTTTATTCTGTAACATGTTTATTGAAGCGTTATTTTATAAAAACATGGAAACACCAAATATATACAACCACAGGGGAATGTTTAATTAAATTACGTCCATCCACTTGACAGAACATTATAATGAAAGCAACGTGGAAGATGCTTATGGTTTAAGGATAAGTGGAAACATTAAGCTACAAAAAACACGGTGGGTCTGTATCTATGCAAAATGCGGATGCAGACCAGAACTGCACGCGTATTCTGAAAAAATGTAAATTGTAAAAACGGGGTCTGAGATAATTCTGCTTTGATGCTGTCTGGTGGGGGAGGGCACCCTACTGGTGATGGCAGGTGACATCCTGGACTGCTATGGCTCTGTAACACTCATTCACTCATTTGTTGCTTCATTCATTCATCAGATGTTTCATGAGAACCTGTGCTGTGCCCTGCACTGTCAAAAGGAATACTCTTGAAAATCAATCACATTTTTACAAACCAATCTGTATGGGCAAAATGTACTATTTAAGGCAACTGTGTTCTAGATAAATTATTTGGTGAATCACTCAGCATTCCGTCTGGTCTAGCCTAATTGATATCTTTTTTATACTTTAGGAAGTTCATGGATTAGGATTTCTTCATGAGATTACAGCACTGACACACAAGGGACTGCATCGTCCTTGCTTCTCCCAAGTCACATGGTGATGGTTGGCTCTGCCCTTTTTCACTCCCAGGAATATTAGGAATGGAAAAAACCACCACCACCACCTTTCTTCCTTTCCCCTTCCTAGGACAGATACCTGAAATTTTGGTGGCGATCCTGGTGGTAACAGGGGGCCCAAAGCCCTTTGCTGTGCTGGCCTTGATGGTGAAGGAGTAGGTGGTCCCGGGGTACAGACCCACAAAGAGGTGGTGGGTTTCATTCCGAAGCTTGAACACTTTGCCCCTCTGGCTGGAGAGGTCGGCACTCGGGTCCAATGAGCCCACGGCCTTGTAGTTGATCTGTACAAGGAGCCGGCAAACAAACATATCAGTGCCTCACCCAGGAAGCTGGGTGGAGTCCATATGGAGGAACATCAGGGGAGGAAAGCAGAAGGTGTGTGAGCCTGGTCAGCACTTCTGCTGTTAGCATCCACCTTACAGATGATCCCAGCCTCCCAATACTCCATGGCTAATACTCTGGAGCATCGCTATCCAATAGAAATAAAATTTAAGCCACATACATAATTTTCAATTTTCTAATAGTCACATTAAAGGAAAAAAAGTAAGAACATAAAGTAAATTAATTTTAGTAATACATTTTGTTAAACCCAGTAGATGTAAAATGTTATCATTTCAACCTGCAATCAACATAAAAAATTAATGAAATATTTTATATTCTTTTATTCATATTAGGTCTTAGAAATCAAGTATATATTTTACCATATGGTGCACCTGCATTTGGACTAGCCACATTTCAAAAGCGCAGGGACCCCGTGTGGCTACTGGCCATCACATTGGACAATGTGGCCATAGAGCAGTGTCCAAGTGTAGCATCCTGATAAGAATTACCTGAAAGCCTAATTAAAAATGCAGCTCATGGGCTTCCCTGGTGGCGCAGTGGTTGAGAGTCCGCCTGCCGATGCAGGGGACACTGGTTCGTGTCCCGGTCCGGGAAGATCCCACATGCCGCGGAGCGGCTGGGCCCGGGAGCCATGGCCGCTGAGCCTGCGTGTCCGGAGCCTGTGCTCCGCAACGGGAGAGGCCACAACAGTGAGAGGCCTGCGCACCGCAAAAAAAAAACAAACAAAAAAACCCTGCAGCTCATGCACCCCCTACTGCACATGGCGCTCTCTGGCGCTTTCTTGTGCATTATCTAGTTTTTCTTCCCTGAAACCTTGCAGACGTCAGAGTATTTATTCTCATTTTAATGTTGGAGAAACTGAGGCTCAACTGGCAACAATTTGTATCAAACC
The DNA here is from genome assembly GCF_003031525.2 of Neophocaena asiaeorientalis asiaeorientalis. Taxonomy (NCBI): domain Eukaryota; kingdom Metazoa; phylum Chordata; class Mammalia; order Artiodactyla; family Phocoenidae; genus Neophocaena; species Neophocaena asiaeorientalis. The sequence continues at coordinate 4,414,542 of NW_020173393.1, read as the reverse complement.
AGCGCTTTTCGAAATATCTGTGGTGAAGACCCAGTTGTTTCCCAGTCCACTGCAGACCCATAATGATCCAAAGACCACATCACACGTGACTCATCATGTGAGTTTGGCAATAACCAAACTGTTCTACATTATGTGCAAGGAGACGTGTCCACTGACCACACATACGGGTGTCACAGCAATGTCAAGGCCCTCCAAAGTCTCTAGACGCTCACTTTCAACTTCTGCACTTATCCTGCTGTGAATGTGACGAAACAGCTGGCATCCCTGGCACCGGCCCCCAAGGATCACCCTCTGAGAAGCACATTTCTAAATTACACAGTTGTTAAAGAGGCAAACTCAGGGTTTTTTTGTTTATCTAGTTTGTTCTATTAAAAGTGTTTTATTAGAGTATAATATATATATACAGAAAATTATACAGCTCAATGAATTTTTACTAACTGGACAGGACCATCTAACCACACCCAATCAAGAGACACAACATTACCAGACCCGAGATTTTCCCCTCATGCCCCCTTCCAATACTTTCCCTCCTCCCCCCAGCACGGATACCCTCTACCCTGATTTCTAACAGCACAGACTAGTTCTGCCTGGCTCTGAACTTTATCTAAATGGAATCATACGGAGTGTGCTCTTTAGCGTCAGCTTCTTTCTCTCAACGTCCCGTGTGAGATTCACGCGGCTGTCACATGCAGCCACAGATCAGGCATTGTCACGGTTATTCGGTGTCCTATCACTGACCCAAGACTAAACCCAGATCTGTTGGGTTTCATTCATTCACTCATTTGCTCCTCCACAACCATTCCCCGCATACTCCTGTACTATTCCAGGACCTGCGCTGTGTGCTCCCATGCCCTAGCAAATGAATGCACTGGACACAAGCTAGGCCCTGTCCTCAAGGTCTTCTGTTCCAGAACGAGGTGAGTCAACTACACAGACACCTCACATCACTTTGTCTTTTGTCAGGAATGTCCCATGCTTGTCAGGAAGGCCAAACCCAGGCAGAAAAGGTAATATACCAACTTTACGTCAAAAATAAGCAGTTGGCTGTTTCTGGCTAGGGCACCGAATGTTCTGGAGAAAGCAGTAACCTCTCTCCCCTATGAAGCAGGAGCAGTGCAGTGTAGCAACTGATGGCACATGTCGAGGACAGAGGCCAGACTTTGTCTGAAGCGCAGTGAGCCCAGGATGAGAAATGTACAGAACTGAAGGAATTGGCCATTGTGCTAGCAGAGCTGGCAGGGGCGCCCATCTAGCAGATCCCTGGGGGGGCCTGGTCACCCTGCCTACTCCAGCCCTTCTCAAAGGCAAGCACTGCAAACACCTGCCTCTCTTTGTCTGAGGGCTTTTCCCCTGGGTACGCACAGGAAGTGCTGGTTAATTCACACCCCCGGAGACCGGATTAATGGGAGGTGATAAATACACTCCACGTTTCCTCTTGAGATACCCCCGCAGCATCCCTGGGATTTCCCCGAGGGATGCCACTCCACTTGCCTCCATAGGTAGTTGACTGGAAAACACACCCATCGTTGGCTACTTTCTTTCCCTTACCCACTCCCTAGTATTTCCCACACTTCATAATCTGCTTGTGCTCAAATCCTTGTCTCAGGCTCTGCTTCTGAGAAATGCCAAACTAAGGCGAAGTGTTCAGGGAGGTATCTCAGGGGAGAACTGAACTAATACCTGAGGGTGATACAGAGTCTAGGAACACTCTAGATTCTAGGCAGAGGGAGCTAACCAGGCAAAGACCTGGGGTGGGGAAAGGCTTGGGAGAACCAAGAAGAGTCCCGTGTTGACTGGATGGTGGTGAGCAAACAGGAGAGCTGTGTGCAGCTGGATTCCAGTTTTCCCCAGCGGCAGATGTTTGGAGAGCTCTGCCTGTGTCTGCTAACCCAGGCCACCAGGGGAGAAGACGTGCTGGAGCACCCTTTGCAAATTCTGCCCCCGTCCCCTGCCTGGGCTGATGGCAACTACACTGATATACAGACAATGGGTGGTAAAATTCATGCCTTATTTACTAGCCAATTCCTTTTCTGTGCTCCAAATTCAATCCAGAAGCGACTCAATTTCCACCTAGCTGTCAATATAATATACTGTGCTCCCCTGCTCTCCTAACCTTTCCTGCTATTACAGGATCCTCACTTACTTGTAATGAAACACTATGAATAAATCAATGTATGTTAATATAGCGTGTCTTCAATTTTTTATGAAGGGCTTCACCAAATCTAATTCCCACTGCTTTGTCAGAAACAGTCTTTGAAAAATTTAACTTTCAAGTTTTACGAAGTTAGTGCGGGATCGGGCTGGGGGGCGGGGGGAAAGAAGGAAGGTGAGAAAAATTGAATGGGATGGAGCTGGGACCGTAAAATGCATCCTGCAATGTGACTCTTCATTTGGAAGTGGAGAGAGAGGAAGATTTGTTAGAATAGCAAACATAAAGTAAGGAGGTAGCAGGGGAAAGAGTGCTGAGCTACACAACAGCCCTGGGCTCCAGGGATGGGGCTCTGGCTGCAATGAAGTGTTCAGGGCCACCCCAGTCTCTCCTGGTCGCTCTCAGTGGGATCCCCAGCCACAAGCCAGAGTGAGCCCTTCATCACCAGAATCCAGTCACCCCTTGGAATCAAAAGAGCAACGGCTTCCCACAGCTTTCGGAATTAGGACCACATTCTTACCCTGTGGTTCTCCATCTCCTCACTGCATGAGCTGGCCTCGCCTGCCCTTCTATCTTTTTTTAAAAAAGTTATTCATTATTTATTTATTTTGGCTGCGCCAGGTCTTAGTTGTGGCATGCGGACTCTTAGTTGCAGTGTGCATGTGGGATCTAGTTCCCTGACTAGGGATGGAACCCAGGCCCCGTGCATTGGGAGCGTGGAGGCTTATCCATTGGACCACCAGGGAAGTCCCCTCCCGCCCTTCTACCTTGCATTCCAGGGCTTATTTCAGTGTCTGAAAAGAGCCATGGTCCCTTTTGCCACACTTTTTTCCTTCCCTTCACCTTGTTAATGACTCCCCACTACTTTTATACTGAACCATGAAATTATTTCATTGATGAGTCCCTTTTCCATCAGCCCAGAAGTCGAAAAAGTAAAGCCTGAAAGCCAGATTTGGCTCATCGCCTGTTTTCGTAAATAAAATCTGACCAGAACACAGCCCCACCATTATTTCTGTACTGTCTGTGATAGCTGCTGACACGCTACAAAGGCAGAATTAGGTAGTTGTAACTCCACAGAGTCTAACATATTTACTCTCTGACCCTGTATGGAAAGAGTCTGCTGAGCCCTGGACTAGACTTTAAGCTCTAAGAGAGCAAAGATCTTATGTGGTTTTTGCTCTGCATTTTTCCCCTTGGATAAATGACTGAATGATCAAACCAGGTTATGCGGCTTGGGCAATTTGCTTAACCGCCTAAAGTCTTGGGCTCTCGAAGGGTAAAATACTCCTTTTAATTCCAGTTTCTGTTTTTATTTATATTACAGAATGACCTGCAGCTTCTTTACTCCTGGAAGGCAGCCCCTTTGTTCAGAAGTAAGGCCCCGGGGGGGAGTCCATGAGTGACTTTAGCCTGTGCATCAAGGCGCCAGCTGCCATGGACCAGGGAACATCTTGGGAAGAACAGGCAGCCCTTCCACCGTGGGCTGATGAGGAGGGGGCAAGACAGGTGGGGAGAACAGAAAACAATTTCCCTCAAAGAGCCCATCAGGAAGGGCTTGCTTGCGTATTGAACGTGCTTAGGTTGAGCCAGGCTATGCTCCAGGCACTGGGCCAGGTGCCGGGTTAGACCACAGAGGTTCCACGTTCAAAATGAGCAAGTTTCTGGGCCTGAGGATGACATGGTGGATGGTGGTTAAGGGAAGATATGAGATAAAGTAGAGCTGAGGGAAGTGGCCAGGACTCAGAAGCAGGTTGTCAGAAGATGCAGTCATGAAAAAAACACCATTTTGGAGCACTTACTCTGTGCCAGGCACCGTGAAGAGAGACTCACATAAAAGTCATCTCATTTAATCCTTAAAAAAAAAATGGTGTGGATTCTTTATGGTTATTCCCATTCCTCAGCTGAGGAAACTGAGGCCAAGAGAGGTGACATGGTCAAAGTGCGAGCCAGGGTGAGGACAGCTCTGCGTGCAATCAGGCAGCTCGCTGGAAGGACAGACGGTGACATTCATGAAGTGTTCTCTGATGCCTCGGTTTCACCGCAGTGGGTACCACGATGCAGCAAGAACCTGGATAAGTCTATTTGGAAACACAGGGATGCCCTGATTGCTATTCAAAGAGCTCTTGCCCTAACAGATGACCCCCTATTGAGGAAACCCACAATGGCATCGACTGTCAGTGTTGATAGCATAAACTGGGTCAAGACCTGCCCACCTACAGCCTGAAGCTCCCAAAGCACCCTCTATAGCTTAGCATCCTCTCCTCTTGCTACTATACATGTGGTGTCTTCATCCTAAACCTTTTGGGGAAGGGAGGGTTCAGTACCCTATGTTATCCATTCCATCTGCTCCTGACTTTCTCCAAATGGTTTCCAGTCCATTTTCTGGAAGTCTCAAGATAGCAGAGTTTTAACAAGGCTACAGGTAAAATAGATTGACTTGGTCAGTTCAATGGATAAAGGTTAATTTTTTTAAAACTCAGAACAACTGGTTAAAATCTTTTGTCCCTCTTTTTTTACCTATTGTAAAAGTGTTTACAGGCATGGTCTCTTCCACCTTCTTGACTTCCAAGGCAAATGTATAAAAAGAGACCAGTTCAAGGTAATCTCCTCTTGTTAGAAGTGTAGTATTGATGCTTTGGTTTGCTGACAATTTAAAGATAAAATGTGAACATGTTTCCTTCTGAAGAACAGTGTGAACGCACAGATGGCCGCAATGCACATGCCAGTGACTTCTTGGCCATGGGGCCCTTGTATTTCCTAGAGAGCTGAGGACTAGGATAACAGCAGAAAAATGATTATGACCAACACACATATTGCTGTTCCTGGGTTTCTAACACTGCTGAGCCAGTGAGGGAGTGCAGGGACTTGCCACTTCTGTACACAGACAACTACTGCTTTTGTTTCCATTGTGACTGAATCATTCTCTCCATCAACAGATGTTCACCAAGAACCAATTCTGTGCTGGATTCTGTTCTGAGCTCTTGAGAAACACTGGTGAGGAAGACCCAGTTCCTGACTTTGGGGACCAACAGAGGCATTGGTAGGTCTTGCAGGTAACCAAAGCCTTTGGGAACACAGATCTGGGAGTAACTGCTTCTGCCAGAGAGAGTGAGGGCAGCATCCCAGAGAAGCTGCAAGAGCATTGGGCTAGGCTAGTGGCCCTCAGCCTGGATTCCAAAGCACATGCCCTGAAGACCTTTCAAAAAGTACCAATGCCTGCACCCACTCCACACTAATTGAATCGAACGTTTTGGCTACAAAGACCTGGACATCAGTACATTTTTAAAGTTCTCCAGGAGATTTGATTGGGAAGCCAGGGCTGAGAATGCTGGATCTGAGCCCTAAAGCATGAAGGCGATTGAGCAGAAGAACTATGAAATATGGCACATGCCAAGGAAAAGTATCCTAGAACAGCATGCTGGAAGGAACTGGAAACTCACCATTGGCATATCACAGTGATAGTTGCTGAAGGTAGGATTCACTACTGAATGCTAAAGTGGGTGGGTGAAATGAAGGAGAAATGAAATATTTGCATAACCTTATCTCTCCCCAAATGTAATAAGACCACAAGTTATTTGATAACCCTCCACCCAGAAGGTGGAGCCTAATTTCTCTCTCCTTGAGCATGGGCTGGAGCTAGTGACCTATGATGGAAAAGGGAAAAATGTAGCTTTAACACGAAGAGATCTGGCAGGGCTTAACCAAGGGATCAAGGTCAACATTGCCAACGACAAGTCAGTCACATTGAGATCAAGGGCTCCCTGGTATGTGATGAGAAGCATACATACCATCTGTGGTCTTCTTCCCCAGAACCTCCGTCCACCCATGAGATAATATCAGACTAGCCCAGACTGAGAAATGGTCATCACTCTTAAAAAATGTCAGAGTCATAAAGACAAGAAAAGCCCGAGACTTCCCTGGTGGCGCATTGGTTGAGAGTCCGCCTGCCAATGCAGGGGACGCGGGTTCGTGCCCCGGTCCGGAAGGATCACATGCCGCGGAGCGGCTGGGCCCGTGAGCCATGGCCGCTGAGTATGCGCGTCCAGAGCCTATGCTCCGTAACGAGAGAGGCCACAACAGTGAGAGGCCTGTGTACTGCAAAAAAAAAAAAAAAAAAAAAAAAAAAAAAGAAAAGAAAAGCCCAAGAAACTGTCATAGATTCGAGGAAAATAAGGAGACACAACACCTCAATGGTATGTGGGAACCTAGAAGGAGAAAAAAACACCTAGAGAAAAGCTTGGGAAATCTGGGGGAAAAAAAAAGTCTGGAGTTCAGTCAATAGTAATGAACAGATGTGAAGTCTCAGTTTTTGTTTTCAATTAATTAATTAATTTATTTTTGGCTGCATTGGGTCTTCGTTGCTGAGCGAGGGCTTTCTCTAGTTGCGGCGAGGGGGGGCTACTCTTCATTGCAGTGCATGGGCTTCTCATTGCGGTGGCTTCTCTTGTTGCGGAGCGTGGGCTCTAGGCACACGGGCTTCAGTAGTTGTGGTGCGCAGGCTCAGTAGTTGTGGCTTGTGGGCTCTAGAGTGCAGGCTCAGTAGTTGTGGCGCACGGGCTTAGTTGCTTTGCAGCACGTGGGATCCTCCCGGACCAGGGCTTGAACCCGTGTCCCTTGCATTGGCAGGCAGATTCCTAACCACTGTGCCACCAGGGACGCCCCTGTGAAGTCTCAGTTTTGATAAACATACCATGGCTAGGGAAGATGTTAACGTTCGAGGAAGTTGTGTGAAGGGTACGGAACTCCCTGTACTATTTTTGCAACTTTTTTGGGGGTAAATTTAGAATTATTTCAAAATAAAATGTTTAAGAAACCACAACAAAATGTGGCCTGCTGGGTTTGGTACCTGGGTTTGGTACCTTTGGCTGTAGAATAGAATCTACAACAAATATTCAGTGAGCTCTGGACTTGGCCCTGTGCTAAGAACTGGAGAGCCTTCAGAAACTTACAGTCCAGTGCAGGAGATGGGCATGACCACAGGAATGAGTCTTAAAGGCACGTGTAGATTACTGCTTTGAAGGAAGGGAAAATGGTTCTTGGGAGCATCTAATAGAGAAGGCTTCTGGGGTCCAGTAGTCTTCACCATAGAGTGTGAAGGTGTTAGCCAGATGAAGGGGGTGGGAGAGGGGATGGGGGGAAGTGATGGGAGTCAGAGAGTGAAGGAAGAGGAGGTCAGAGAGATGCCCTTGGGCAGGATGGCTACTGACCTATGAGTGCTTTTGTGCAAATAAGAAAAAGGCATTTCTCTAGGCAGATGCTGACCCTCCAATCCCAGCCCCCTGTATTTCAGTGAGCTGAAAGTACCGTTGTGAGAAGGAAAAAATATGGCTTTCTTTTCTTTTTTTTTTTTTTTTTTGCGGTACACGGGCCTCTCGCTGTTGTAGCCTCTCCCGTTGCAGAGCACAGGCTCCGGACGCGCAGGCTCAGCGGCCATGGCTCAGAGGCCCAGCTGCTCCGCGGCATGTGGGATCTTCCCAGACGGGGGCGCGAACCTGTGTCCCCTGCATCGACAGGCAGACTCTCAACCACTGTGCCACCAGGGAAACCCAATATGCCTTTCTTAATGCCTAGTCATAGTCCTCCTGACAGATACAGGAGGTAGCTTAGTGGGTTTCATCCCCTTGGTGGTATAGTGTACAACCCATGCAACGGTTTGTGACAGTCCTGCATTGAGGTCAGGTCATGGAAGTCTTTACGTGAATGTTCAAATGCTTGGATTTTATCTTGAGGGCAGTATAGAGTCATTAAATGGGAGGGATACAGCATCATACCTGTATTTAAGAATAGTGCTACTAAAATTGTGGTCTATAGACAAAATACCATCAGCATCGCCCAGGAGCTTGTTAGAGATGCAGATCGGGGGCCCATCTCAGACCTACTGATCAAAATGTCTGGGGTTGGGTCCAGGAACCTGCATTTTAACAAGTTCTCCAGGTGATGCTCATGTGTGTTGAATTTGCAGAGGCACCTTCGCTGGCGAGGGTACGGGGTTCTGAACTGACTGGAGGAACAGTCAGAGCCTGACTGTCATCCAGATGACAGGTGACAAAGAAGGCCTGGTTCGGACTGGAAGCTGAGGGGATGGAGAGAAGGGGGTGAATCTGAGAGCTGCTGAGTTCTGGCTGGTGAAGGGTAAGGTCCCTAGAGATGTAGGAATGAGGTAGAGCCCACACGTGGCACCGGGCCCAATGGGGGATGAGTCTTTTCAGGGAACTACTGGGGAAGATCTGTGAATGTCCAACAGCCTGATCCTTCTGATGCTGTTGACATTCAAGAATGAGAAGAGTCGGGGAGGGGAGACCATTGGATTTTAGCCTTGCAGAACCTTATTGAAACCTAGATCCACCACATACCAAGAATTGCGTTACTAGGATGTATTTTGTAACCTCACCAGCCAAAGTGCTCTACTAACTATTGGATGGGGCACAAGTCCCTGGGTAGGCCCTGCCAGGCTTCTCTGGTTCCTAAGGCTGAGCTCCGAAGTCAGGGGCCCAGACTGTGGGCTGGGCTGGCTAGGCCAGGGTCTGCCTGGGCTATGCTCCTTTCCAGGCGCTGCCAGCACAGGGAATGATGCCTGCAATTTGCTGGCCACAAAAGTCCTGCTGTCACCCTACAGGGAGCTTGTTCTAGTCTTGTGTGGACTCCCTTGGTCGCCAGGATTGAAAGATGTTTGCCCAACTTGGCTTTTGCTGATTTCCAATCAATATCCTGTTTTCCGCTTTCAGATGGTTTCCTGGTGGCTCTGGGATCAAACACTAGGAGAAAGCAAGCTCCAAATACAACTGGTCCAGGGTCATTAGTATTCACCACCCAGCAACCAAAACTGAAAAGTTGGTGATAGTAGGTGATAATAACAAGAATTAACATGTATTGAGTGCTTACCATGCACGCCCCACTCTCTTCCCTAAATCACCACCCTGCCCCTCAGATCCCAGGCAGACTTCAGGTGGTGTCTTTCTGTCAATACATGATCCCCCTACTAGCATCTCAGCCCCTCCAAGCCTCACCACTGGACTACTTTTCCGTTTCCTCCTCTCCCCTCCTCTCCCCAACAGGGGAGGGATATTCTGACAGTTCACTCTTTCAACCTGCTCTGAATTTCAAAGATGCTGTCAGATTCCCATAACGGGGCCACCTTCAACTCTGATGGCTCTAAGCTTTTTCTTCCTAAACTGTCATAATGCAGCTTAATAATATGAAGCTTAAACCTCCTTTCAGCTTTTAATCTCGTGCTGCGGTGTCCTGGGTGCTATGATTTTATTATTTTCATAGAAGTCTTTTTGCTTAATGAGTCTGTCTAGTGATATTCCCAATTGCTTGTACTCTGCATTGCAATATTTCTCAGGTTTCTAAGTATAAGCTGCTTGCCTTCCAACTTCACACTCAGCTGACTGCTGTTCTGCTGAGTTTAACCTGGTTAAGTTGCTAAGTTGCAATGACCAATTCCTCTCCGGTTGGCTCTGGGCATGAAGATGAGAGAGAAGTTGAATTATCCCTTGACCCTGCTCCCTGGAACCCTGCAGCCCCACCCATGGCCTTTCTGGCAGAGACAGCCGGGGGAAATCCTTCAATGAGGGCAAGGCCTGGATGCTGTTTATTCATTGCTATAACTGCCAACACCCAGCTTGGCACAGAGTAGAAGTCAATGAGGTTCGCAAATAAATGAGGATTAATAACGAAAATGTAATAAACTCAGAATGTGGTACAGCTGGGTTTGAAATGAAGTCATTCTGATGCCAAAGTCCAGCATTTTCCACCCAGAGCTGCCACTTTGCCCTTAGCCCTCTGGGCATGTATGTGACCAGTTGCCAGGGGGACCACTGGCTGTGGGTATCGGCAACCATCAGGCTATAAGGCTCTGGAGTGGGTCTGTCTGGGCCTGCCTCCCCACAGAGGGACTGACTCAATTCAATTATGTATTCAATCATTAACGAGGCCTAAGTTGCTGAAGCTCTTGTCCTCTGGGGTCTGAGTTTCCACCTCTGTATAAGTAGAAAGGCCCTTCAGTGCTTTCCCATTTTTGGTGCTTTATAAAAATGGCCACACATCCTGGACAGCCCTCCCACCAAGGGATAGAACTTACGTCTCCCTCTTGAGTCTAAGAGAACTTGTGACTGCTCTGACCAACAGAGCGTGGAGGAGATGGTGCTGTGTGGCTTCTGAGACTGGATCATAAAAGGCAATGCAGGGCTTCCCTGGTGGCGCAGTGGTTAAGAATCCGCCTGCCAATGCAGGGGACACAGGTTCGAGCCCTGGTCCAGGAAGATCCCACATGACGCGGAGCAACTAAGCCCGTGAGCCACAACTACTGAGCCTGTGAGCCACAACTACTGAGCCTGTGTGCCACAACTACTGAAGCCCTCGCACATAGAGTCCATGCTCTGCAACAAGAGAAGCCACCGCAACAAAAAGCCCGCGCACTGCAGCCAAGAGTTGCCCCTGCTCGTTGCAACTAGAGAAAGCCCCCGGGCAGCAATGAAGACCCAACGCAGACAAAAATAAATAAAGAAAATAAAGAAATTTATTAGAAAAAAAAAAAGGCTATGCAGCTTCTGACCTGTTCACAGGGGTTGCTCAAGTCTACAGCGTCTAAACTGTTGTGTAAGTTTAAGCCTGTGGGATGGCCATGCTGTGAGGAAGCACAGGGCACATGAAGAGGCCCAGCTGAATCAAGTCTTTGAGTCCTACTGTCCAGGCACCAGACTGCTAAGTGAGCAAGCCTCCAGATGCTTCCAGTTCTCAGCTGACTAGTCACTCCCGGCCATTTGAGTCTCCTTGGCTGAGCCCCTAGATGTCATGGGGCTGAAACAGGCCAGGCTTTTTCAAATTCCTGACCCACAGAACCTGTGAGCATTATAAGGTTGTTGTCTGATGCCACTAAATTTGGGGGTGGTTTGTTACACAACAATAGTAAGTAGAACATCATTTGTCCATTAGACTTGAGAGTTTCTTGAGAGCATGGATACCATTTTATTCACTTTTGTAGCCCCAAAAGGAAACATAGTATATGCTCAGTAAATACATGCTACCTTCTTAACCAAGTGATCAAAGTTAACAACTCTAGTAATGAGAAATATGGACATCAGGTGCCTCCTGATAAGAGGCTCTGGAGGAAGGAATATCCTTTATGTGGTAGTTTTGCCAAAAACGCATAACCTGAATTAAAGAACGGTCTACACAATGACTGACCAGTACTCTTCAAAAGTGCCAAGGTCACAAAAGGCAAAGACTGAGGGGCTGTCCCAGACTAGGGGGAAACGAAGGCATAATAATAATAATTGCAATCAATGTAGGATCCTGGCTTGGAAACAGGACATCAGTGGGAAAACAAAGTAAACCTTAAATAAGGTCTGTAGATTACAGTATTCACATACTGTAGTTTAAAATATGCATCAATGTTAATTTCCTGGTTTCATACATTTCACTGTGGCCATGTGTGATGCTAGCACTAAGGGGTGATGCATATGTGGGAACTGCACTAATTTTGCAATTTTTCTGTAAGTCTGAAAGCATTTTAAAATTAAATATTTGAGAAAAGAAAGAACAAAAGTAAACATTTGCTAAGTCACATTGATTGGCTAGTCTGGAATCATGGAACCACAGGTCAGAAGTCAAAGGCTCAACCCTCTGCTTCTCGCTTCCTTGTAGAAATTCATTGCAATAACGATATGAGTTAATACTTATTGCCATTCAACTCTGCCAGGAGCCATGCCAAGCGCTGTCCACGAATGACCCATTTAATCACCACAAGTTTCTGAGTCTGGTACCATTATTCTCCCCATTTTACAGATGAGGAAACGGAGGCATGGGGAGAATAAGTAATTTTGCAGGGTTCTCACAGGTAGTAAGTGGCAGAGCCAGACCTGGAACTCAGGCAGTGGGAATCTAGAGTCCACCTGCTTAACTAACCTCAGTGCTCTGACGAGTGCCTCAGTGCCATGATGAGTGGCCAGTCTCGCTTTCAGGGTCTGGGAGACCAGAAACTGCCTGTTTGGCAAAAGGTCAGCTGGAGTGAGAGGACACACCTGGAGTTTGGAAGGACAGGGAGAGCTCCTGGTTAGAGAGCTGGGGACAGGGATGCCAAAGTTAAGGAGAGCTGGGGTGGAAGTAAATTTGGAGATTGCAGGGAGACCAGTGGGCTGCTACCTGACTGAATTTTCCACGCCCCCCAGAGCCTTCCTCCTTCCAGCTTGGAACTTCTGGCCTCCGTCAGAAGGTGAAGGCAGGGGCAGATTTGCGCAGCCTTTCCTTAGAGAAATCCATTGATCACATAATCACACATTCTGGGTCAGCAGAGGGCTGAGGGCTGAAGTTTCACTCCATCACATTTTTCCTTCATTCAGGATTTTTCTCATGAAATTCAAATAGAATTGACTTTTCTCTCCCACCTCCCCTAAATTAGGCATTAGGAAAGGGGGAAAAAAGGGTGGACATACTGGAGATCTGAGCATCAGTTCTATCTAGCAGAACAGCATTTGTAAGATGTATTATTAGCCCCTATTATTATGGGAAGGCTTTGTGAAAGTCTATTATTATTATTATTTTTTTTTTGGTTGTATCTCCTCCTCCCCACAAGAGATGAAAGCTTTTGTTTTTCTTTCTTTTTCATTAAAATGATCTTTTATTCTAACACTCTTTTCTGTTGGTCTCAGGTGAGAAGCTCCTCTTCTAATCTTGCAAATGTGGTATTTCCCCAGAAGCAGACACACAGCAGGTGACATTGCTACTTATGGAACTGTCATTTCTGGTGAGATAGGTCATTAGGAACCTCCTATTCTGTGGTGACCCCAGGCTCTCAGCTGGGTCTAGAATAGAACCTTACAGCCAGAGGGAGCTTTTCCATTTACAAACAGTCAGGAGAAACCAAGGCTCAGAGAGGTTAAGAGGCACATCTAGGGTCACAGAGCAGGTAGATCTTCTCTGAGAAGGCAGCTGTGGGATTACGAAACAGCTTGGGAGGGAACCAGAAAACCTAGGTGCAAATCCTGATGCTTCCTCTTAACAGACGGTTGTCTGGAGCAGTACTGCCCACTAGAAATAGAATGTGAGCCACATCTGTAATTTTATATTTCCTAAGAAATAATTTATATTTCTTTAAAATTAAAAAAGAAATAGGTGATAGTTATTTTAATATTATATTTCACTTAAACTAAGATATCCACAATGTTATTATTTCAACATATAATCAACACACCGTTATTAATGAGATATTTTACATTCTGTTTTCCTACTGGTTGAAATCGGTGTGTAGTTTACACTTCCTGCACATCTTGATTTGGATTAGCCACAGATCAAGGGCTTACTAGTCAAGACTCACTAGCAAAATTTTCCCCATGAAATTTTAATTCTACAGGTATGTTATCTAGCTGTATATGGACTCTACACATACCTGCATAACTGTTTTGGTACTTTACATATAGCGTGAAATGCATATGAAGAGGAAGGTTTTCTTCACCACCCCTACCCCAAGAACAAATTTTTACCTCTTGGGGGCAATAGCACCCTTGTTAAGAATGCATGGTCTAGAACAAGTAGTAACAGCACTGAACTTTGGGTTCCTATCTGTAAAATGAGGACTGGTGAGTGGACAAAACGAGGCAGGTTTTGTGGGGACGCATCTGGTAGCGCTGAGTGTGGCACGGATGCTAAGAACTAAGTTGAACTGGTGCTTCCAACACATTGTTCCCTCCCATGTGGGGGGTGGGGCCCAGGAGTTAGGCTCCTCCCCAGCCTGCAGGCAGCTCCAGGCTGCTTGCTATCTGCCCAGGTCCTCTCTCCTGCCTCAGGGGATTCCACCAAGTTGCCACATAAGAGACTGGGATGCTGTCCTTCAGCCTGGCCACAGCCCAGCCAATGGCAGCAGGAACTTGTGGACCCCAGCTTCAACGCCTCCCCTCCCCTACTGGACACAGAATTGATGCCGAAGGGCCAGACGACACCCGTGAGGGGCAGCCCAGGTCTCCTGATGCCTCGACCAGGCTTCTCTTCCCTCCTTTGGATGCTCACTGGCAGGGGGTGGTACCCAGGCTTACAATCTCTGCAGAGACACACGTCACATGTCCCAACTCCACCCACCCCACCCCTGCAGTCTACCCCAGAACTGAGAGGTTGCCAAGTGTGGGCTAAGGTGGCTTCTCCCCTTTTAAAAAGCCCATGCCCTCTGCAGGTGAAGATACAGATCCAATGTCCCAGCTCCCCAGAGACTCTGGCATCTTCTTCCCTTCCCAGCCTGATCCTTTGTAGTGGCCAGTAGGATCCATCTCTGCACCTGTGGCTCCCAAGGAGTTCTAACTTGTCAATGATAACCATCTCTACCCAGTTCTTCCTTGTGTCCCACCTGAGTGACACATGCCCCAGAGGCAATGCTAGGGGTCACTGGGGAATCATCTAGAATGCCTTTGGAGACAGGGACCTCAGTCCCTCCTAGTCACTCTGCTCTCCCTCTGATTCCATCGACTCTACATGGCACACGTGAGCGGGGCTTACTGCAAAGACAATGACTTGGTGTCCTCAGCTGGGGATGGAGAGTAAAACCTACGTGGTGGACATCTGACTGCCTGGCCTTCCAGAGCTGTGCTTCATTAGCCATCCACTGTAGGGAGATGCCAAGCTGCAGGCTGGAAAGGAAATTGGCTTTGGGATTCTGCCTTTCTTTTCTTGCCTCACAGTAAAGTGTATTCTCGAATTCTTGTGTTTCTTTATAGATATAACCCCTCCCCTACCTTTCACTTGGGAGGAGGTTAGGGATGGAAAGAAATTGTTTTGAATCTTATCGGTAAAGTCTCAAGGAGAACAAAAAGAAAAACTCTGAATTCTGGAAGACTTAACAGTGTGGACATGATCTTGGGTGCATAGGGCTGGTTTGCAGCTGTGATGTTTAGCAGCTGGGTGACTTCTAACAAGGCTCAGTTACATCATCAAGAGGAAAGGCTCACTGTGAATCTGAAATGTGTCCATGTATATAAGACCCCTTGGAAATGCCTAGAACTTTGTAGGATATCATCAAATGGTCCAGTTAGACCTGAATTTACAACATTAGAGAGGGTCTTTGAGGGTACTATAGTTAAACCAAAGATTCATTCAACTGGAGTTAACAATTATGTATTGAGCTCATCCACCAGACGACAGACAGCAGAAGCAAGAAGGACCACAATCCTGAAGCCTGTGGAACAAAAACCACATTCACAGAAAGATGGACAAGATGAAAAGGCAGAGGGCTATGTACCACATGAAGGAACGAGATAAAACCCCAGAAAAACAACTAAATGAAGTGGAGATAGGCAACCTTCCAGAAAAAGAATTCAGAATAATGATAGTGAAGATGATCCAGAACCTCAGAAAAACAATGGAGGCAAAGATCAAGAAGATGCAAGAAATGTTTAACAAAGACCTAGAAGAGTTAAAGAACAAACAAACAGAAATGAACAATACAATAACTGAAATGAAAACTACACTAGAAGGAAGCAATAGCAGAATAACTGAGGCAGAAGAACGGATAAGGGACCTAGAAGACAGAATGGCGGAATGCACTGCTGCAGAACAGAATAAAGAAAAAACAACGAAAAGAAATGAAGACAGCCTAAGAGACCTCTGGGACAACATTAAACGCAACAACATTCACATTATAGGGGTCCCAGAAGGAGAAGAGAGAGAGAAAGGATCAGAGAAAATATTCGAAGAGATTATAGTTGAAAACTTCCCTAACATGGGAAAGGAAAATTGCCACCTAAGTTCAGGAAGCACAGCGAGTCCCATACAGGATAAACCCAAGGAGAAACATGCCAAGACACATAGTAATCAAATTGGCAAAAATTAAAGACAAAGAAAAATTACTGAGAGCAGCAAGAGAAAAACGACAAATAACATACAGGGGAACTCCCATAAGGTTAACATATCAGAGCAGAAATAAATGAAATAGAAACAAAGAAAACAATAGCAAAGATCAATAAAACTAAAAGCTGGTTCTTCAAGAAGATAAACAAAATTGATAACACATTATCCAGACTCATCAAGAAAAGGACTCAAATCAATAAAATTAGAAATGAAAGAGGAGAAGTTACAACAGACACCGCAGAAATACAATGCATCCTAAGAGACTACTACAAGCAACC
>NW_020173393.1:4397142-4397803 GCF_003031525.2 Neophocaena asiaeorientalis asiaeorientalis | reverse complement strand
AAATTGATAAACCATTAGCCAGACTCATCAAGAAAAAAAGGGAGAAGACTCAAATCAACAGAATGAGGAATGAAAAAGGAGAACTAACAACTGACACTGCAGAAATACAAAGGATCATGAGAGATTACTACAAGCAACTATATGCCAATTAAATGGACAACCTGGAAGAAATGGACAAAGTCTTAGAAAAGCACAATCTTCCAAGACTGAACCAGGAAGAAACAGAAGATATGAACAGATCTATCATAAGCACTGACACTGAAACTGTGATTTAAAATCTTCCAAAAAAACAAAAGCCCAGGACCAGAGAGCTTCACAGGTGAATTCTACCAAACATTTACAGAAGAGCTAACACCCATCCTTCCCAAACTCTTCCAAAAAATTGCAGAGGAAGGAACACTCCCAAACTCATTCTATGAGGCCACCATCACCCGGACACCAAAAATAGACAAAGATACTACAAAAAAAAGAAAATTACAGACCAATATCACTCATGAATATAGATGCAAAAATCCTCAACAAAATACCAGCAAACAGAATCCAACAAGACATTAAAAGGTTGATGCACCATGATCAAGTGGGATTTATCCCAGGAATGCAAGGATTCTTCAATATACGTAAATCAATCAATGTGATACACCATATTAACAAACTGAAGAAT
>NW_020173393.1:4387825-4397124 GCF_003031525.2 Neophocaena asiaeorientalis asiaeorientalis | reverse complement strand
GAGACCTAAATGTAAGACCGGACACTATAAAACTCTTAGAGGAAAACATAGGAAGAACACTCTTTGACATAAATCACAGTAAGGTCTGTTTTGATCCACCTCCTAGAGTAACGGAAATAAAAACAAAAATAAACAAATGGGACCTAATGAAACTTCAAAGCTTTTGCACAGCAAAGGAAACCATAAACAAGACGAAAAGACAACCCTCAGAATGGGAGAAAATATTTGCAAACGAATCAATGGAGAAAGGATTAATCTCCAAAATATATAAACAGCTCATGCAGCTCAATATTAAAGAAACAAACAACCCAATCCAAAAATGGGCAGAAGACCTTAATAGACATTTCTCCAAAGAAGACATACAGATGGCCAAGAAGCACATGAAAAGCTGCTCAACGTCACTAATTATTAGAGAAATGCAAATCTACAATGAGGTATCACTTCACACCAGTTAGAATGGGCCTCCTCCCAAAATCTACAAACTACAAACGCTGGAGAGGGTGTGGAGAAAAGGGAACCCTCTTGCACTCTTGGTAGGAATGTAGATTGATACAGCCACTATGGAGAACAGTATGGAGGGTCCTTAAAAAACTAAAAATAGAATTACCATATGACCCAGCAATCCCACTACTGGGCATATACCCAGAGAAAACCATAATTCAAAAAGACACATGCACCCCAATGTTCATTGCAGCACTATTTACAATAGCCAGGTCATGGAAGCAGCCTAAATGCCCATAGACAGATAAATGGATAAAGAAGATGTGGCACATATATACAATGCAATATTACTCAGCCATAAAAAGGAACAAAATTGAGTCATTTGTTGAGACGTGGATGGATCTAGAGACTGTCATACAGAGTGAAGTAAATCAGAAAGAGAAAAACAAATATCTTATATTAACGCATGTATGTGGAACCTAGAAAAATGGTACAGATGAACCGGTTTACAGGGCAGAAGTTGAGACACAGATGTAGAGAACAAATGTTTGGATACCAAGGGGGGAAAACCGGCGGGGGGTGGTGGTGGTGGTGTGCTGAATTGGGCGATTGGGATTGACATGTATACAGTGATGTGTATAAAATTGATGACTAATAAGAACTGCTGTACAAAAAAATAAATTAAATAAAATTCAAAAATTAAAAAAAAACCCTTAGATTTGTATGTATATAATTTTAAATATATAAAATTTAGAAAATTCGATTTGTAAATATGTACTTTTAGAGTTTTCTGATATATAAGAAGTGTGTATATATTTGTCTGTGTGTATCTCAATTTGCCCTAAAATTTTTTTTTCCAACACTTAAACACACACACACACACAAAACAATTATGCATTGAGTGGTCATATAAACTAGCCATTATCTTAGGCATTTGGGATATGTCAGTAAACAAACAAACACAAATCCCTGCCCTCCTTGAGTTTACCTTCTAGTTGGCAGGGCAGTGAGAGGAGGGGAGAAAATCACAAACCACATAATACATATGTCAATTATTTAATATGTTAGCAGATGATAAGTGCCATGGAAAAGGAACAAAAAGAAAACAAACAACAGCAGAGTAAGGGGTGCGGGAGTGCTAGGGGAGAGTGATACAGGTTGTGATATTAACCTTTGGGCAGGTCCCATTGAGAAAGTAAGATTTGAGCAAGGACTCTGCAGAGGTAAGACAGTTTGCTAAGTGGGTACCTAAGAGAAGAGCTTTCCAGGCAGGCAGAACAGCTTGAGGACAGGCCCCAAAGAGGGATCATGTCTGGTTGATTTGAGGAACAGCAAGAAGGCCAGTGTGGCTGGAGGCCAGTGTGCAAAGGAGGGAAGGATGGGAGATAGGGCGAGAGTGGTGAGTGGGGCTGTGTAGACCCTCTGTGAGTCCCTGCAAGGCTGAGACTTTTGGTCCAGGTGGAGTGGAGGCCACTGTAAGTCGTGAGTAGTATCAGGCTGGGACTCAGCTGCTGAGACAGACCTGGTGGTAAGGACTGGCTGGACTGACTGAATTCTTTGTCTGTAATGGTGATTAATGACTTTTCTAACTCAGGCCAGAGACACAGGGGCCCATGACTCCCTGGGACTCCTCGGCCAACACTCTGGGCCCTGGGCACCTGGGAGGACAGGCTGGTGCCTTGGTCCTACCGCCACGCCCTCTGGGTCCACAGGGTACTGCAGAGCCCAGCCCTTGGACCCTGCCTCCTTGTCAGCTGTTTAGTGCAATAACCCCCAAGCAGGCTTCCTTCGAGCACCGCTGCTGGGTGAGTTGGGAGAACAGGGAACGTGCCCTAGGCCCTGGGCAGGAAAAATGAACAGAAATTCGGGATGTTGAAGGGGTGTTTAGGAAGATGACCACTGCCCACCTGGCATGGCCATCCCCAAGCTGGATCCCAGGAATGCGGAGCTGATTTAAAGATGTCAAAGGTTATTATAAGCAGTGCTCTCTGAAGGCAGTGACCCCAAAGCTTTGACAAGTATAGTCCTTAGTTTTAGCTTCCCGTGAAGCCCGAGATCTTGAAACCCATTGGTCTTCAAGTAGAGGGATCAGGGCCGGGAGCCCAGCACAGCTTCTGAGACAAGGTATCCTGCTAATATTTAAAGTAACACAAACTCTTTACGAGGTCCACTCCTGGCATTCCAGCCTCCCATCAAGATGCAGAACTCACACATCCTTCAAGTGTGAAGAAGGCGACTTAAAGCCTCTCTCTGCAGCATGTACAAGGTATGTGCCTAAAAGGCACTGGGTGTTTCATGGGGGAGGTGGAAAGAATCATTCCATTGATTCGGATGAAGCCTTCTTCATCGAAAGATATCAAAATTTGCATGAAAGACACCTGCTACAGTAATAGCAATTGAAATACTCTTTGAAGTACTCTGAATACAAACATAGAAACACTCCCATGGAGACCTGTTCTGTCTAGCTTCTTGTCTTATCACTGTAGTGCCAGGTTCATTGCCAGCCTTGGATGGGCTGATGGAGCTACTCAGCCATACTGCCTTGGGCTGCCTAACCTGGGTGAGGGGCGGGGGAGTCTTCCATCAGTTACTGCCTCTACATCTGGCTCTTTCCTTCAATGGCAAACAATCCAGGGGCTCAGATTTTGCCTCCAAAGAAAGAATCAGGAAATATAAGAATGCTCCAACAATACACGGGACCCTTAGAAGGGGGTTACCCTACCTGTCTCTCAGTCTGGGTGCCCCTGAAGGATTTTAATAATGTCCCATGCCCTCTCTATCCTGAACCTGTGTGTTAAAAGCTACTCCCCCAGTTCCCTGAACCATAGCTGCCATTTCCGAGTCAATGGAGTCCATTCGCCATGGACACATCTGCCAACCTGCCTTCAACTGCTCAGAGGACAGAGACTGTGCTGAGCCCAAAGGGTGGGTTGGAGCTCGAAGGCCCAGAGTTGGTGGCGGCCAGAGTTAGTCCCATTGCAGGCTGCAGAAATACACTCTTCCAAGCACGTGGCAGGGAAGTCAACAACCAAGCCAAGAGAGAAGTCAGTGTGCGGAAAGGAGGATGGGGGCAGACAGACCAAAGGAAGCAGGAGGCAAAGACAACGGAGAAGAGAAGGAAAGAGAGAAATCTGGGTGCCTGACTCTCCAGTTCCATGTCCATGACACCAAATCATTTCTCAGGCACTGTCCAGGATTGTCTGTAAAGCCAATCTGAACTATTGTGATGGACTTTGGTCCCTTAAAAGTATATTTCCCTGATGAGAAGGTCTCATCGAAATAATCAGCTCATTTGGATTTTCCATCCTTACCTTCTGCTCTTCCCTCAGCAAACAGCCCAAAGAATGTGGCTCCCTTAGCTGAGCAGCTGCCTCTGTGTCCCCTTCTCAATCTGTATCTATAGTCCATTCCACCCTGTCCCAAGTCCCGCACCCCACCCGCTATGAGCCGTGGATTCATCCAAAGTGCACACTGCAAACCGTATTAATTCAAGGGGGCACCTGGTGTTCCCCAATGCAGAACAGCCTGTGCAGGAAGCAGAACTGAATGTCGGTGCCGTTTAAACTGAATGCTTGCTGCCATGTAATCCCCCACGGAAAACTGCCCAAGAGGCAGCTATGTGGGCCGATAAGGGCTTCCCTGCCTTGTCAGAGTTCTCGGGCACCAGCTCCAGATAAGGGCCAGTGACAGGGCTGACACCTGTGCCAGGTGTCAAGTCTTCCCCTTGAGCCAGACGTACACACAGACACACCACATGTCCCTGCCTGGCCACCTCCGTGGCAGAGGACTGGGCATTCCCCCAGGAGGCTGGGTTTATCCTGCTATTCCCCAAAAGAATACTAGCTCCTACTCACCTCTTCTCAAAGCGGGAGACAGCTTTCTGCAGTGGTTAAGAAGGTGAACTTTGCCACTTACCAGCTGTGAGACTTTGGACAAGTTGCTTAGCTTCCTGGTACCTAGATTTCCTCATCTGTTAAATGGGGATAATGAAGTCCCTGTCTCATAGGTCTGATTGAGGAAATCTTTGAGATAATACCATAAAGCCCTTAGAACAGTGTCTGGGACATAGTAAGCACTCAATAAAGGCATCCCCTATTATTACCGTGAAAATGTTAAAGTCCGTCAGTGGTTTTCCACTGCTTGTAGGATAAAACAAGTATCTATACCATGGCCCACAGATCCGGCATGGTCTGGTGCTATTGTCGCTCCCTTGCCATCTCAATGAGCACATGCTCCCTTGACCTCGCATTCGGATACACTAGCCTTCTCCCTACAGGTGCTGGTCCTGCATCTCCCACCTTAGGGCTTGTGCCCATGCTGTTCTCTCTGCACAGCACTGCACCATTGGACAGTGAAGGAATAAGGACATTAAAAAGACACCACCACTGGCCAATATTTTGTTTGTGACTCAGGGCCTAAGCACTGATGACCCAGTCTTATGTCTCCCATGGCTTCTTCTACCACCTTTCCACTACAGTCTAAACATCTACAGCCAAGGTACCACTTACAGAGAGTATACTAAGAAAAAGCAATTGACACTTTACTTCAAATCCTCTCCTAAAACCACCTTGGAAGCAAATCTTCATAGGCCATCTTACATATACAACTTCACATTTACTTGTTTGCTTCTCTGATTAATACCTGCCACTCCAACCAGACTCCAAGCAATACGCAAACAGGGATCATATCTGCTATGTCCACGGCGGTGGCCCTAGCACAAGGGCACAGAATAGACCCTCAATAAATATTGGGTTGGCCAAAAAGTTCGTTCGGGTTTTTCTGTAAGATGTAACTGGAAAAACCTGAACGAATTTTTTGGCCAGCCCGATATACAGTGAATGAATGAAGAAGCCTCAGTTTCAGTGCCCAGGTCTCTCTTCCAGCCCCCAAATGCCAAGCCCAGCTCCTGAAATTCTAGCCTAGTCCCTGGTCTGAGGGAAAGAAAGTCAGGAGCCTCAATCGCACTGGCTCATAAGTTCCAGAATCAGTCCTTTCCTCGAGGAAGGCATTGACAGTTGCGTGAAGGTGAGCTGCTCAGCTTGAGTCATCCTACCCCTGCCTAGGTGGACCAGAAAGCAAGGCGAGGATCACCCTGGGAGAATCGGATAAGGCTGGTCAAAGCTGAGGTTCCAAGTAAGTTTGTCTAGAACGTGGCCAGGGTACCAGCATTTTCGGCAAGCCTGCCCTGCTGCTGGGATTTTGGTGCAGTTTGTCTTCAGGCTTTTGGAGAAGGAGGACGGTTGACAGACCTGGCACCAGGAGGCTCCAAAGGTCCTTTACTTCCCTACGAATCCAAGATACAGTGAAGGAATAGTGAGTCCAACCTTCAACGATGAGAAGCTCCCTCAGATCTTGGCTATGTTCCCAACTGAAGAAAGATAATTACAGACAGATCAGCAAGAGAGCTGCTCAGGAAACAGAAATTCTGGACTGGAGAGTAAAAGCAAGTCGGGAAGTTTGGTAAAAAGAAGAGAGGGTCTGCTCTATTTTGATAAAGCATTCTTAATTCGATTTAGAGGACATCTAAATAGAATATAAAAAAACCACTAAGACTTATGTGGAAGCAACATAAGTGCATTGACGAATGAATGGATAAGCAAAATGTGGTCTATACATGCAATGGATCGTTATTCAGCCCTAGAAAGGAAGGAAATTCTGACACATGCTACAACGTGGGTGAACTTTGAGGACATTATGCTAACTTTTCTTAGCCAGTCACAAAAAGGCAAATATTGTGTGGAACCACTTACATGAGGTTCCTAGAGTAGTCAAATTCATAGACAGAAAGTAGAATGGCAGTGGCCGGGGTTGGGGGCGGCATGGAGAATTATCATGTAACAGGTACAGAGTTTCAGTTTTACAAGATGAAAAGCAATTCTGGAAACAGACGGTAGTGAGGTTGCACAATGCAGTGAACGTATTTCACCAAAGAACTGTACGTTAACAAATGGTTAAGATGGTAAATTCTGTTATGTGTATTTTACCATGATAAAAAAAAACAACTGGAAAAAACACTGAGTCTTCAGACAAATTCTGGTAAGGGAAAAATGGCAGTGCTCCCAGCCAAGGCAGAACGCATAGAGGATGCTCACATTTTTTGAACACCTACTATGTGCCTGACACTATGCTAGGCTCCCGGTATATGTTGTATTATTTAATTTGCACTGTAATTATTACTCTTTTAATTTACTGCTGAGGAGACAGGCTCAGAGAGGGTGAGTGATTTCATCTAGGTCACAGAGCTAGTGATACACTCCCTGGCAGGGCTCTGGCTCCTGCCCAAAGAGCAGGCGACAATAGGCTTGTATGTGTCACAGAAGGAAACATTCAAAGACAGAATTACAGAACTATTAGCTCATAAACATTCATTTTTAATCTTTATTTTCAGGCGAGGCTTAGGCTTTCTAAATATTTAGATTTTCACTTGTAAACTTGTAGGACTCTGCCACTGACAGGAACTCTTAGAGGGAAAAGAATTCACTGCTTTTTGATTGTCACGTCTCCAAATGACCTCTCTGCTGTGTCAATGCTTCTTACAGCGTTGATGCTAACACTGGCCAGCAGCAGCGGCCTCTGATGTGAAATGAACCCGCTGATGCCAATATTAAGTTGCAGGAGCAACAAAAGAAATTACGGACATATGTACAGAGCTTTGCCATTTGCAAAGTACAGACCCAACTTGACCTTGACCATGGTTCTAGGTGGCAGGCCGGTGACCCCACATGACAGAGTAGGTGGAGGACAAAGCCATGGATGTGCCATCACCAGGAGGCGAGAGGTCAGATGTCATGTGCACACCATTTGATTCCAAGTTTAGGGCTCACGGCGCCACCCTACACCTTTCATGAAACCCATGATGGAAGGAACTGCAGACCAAGGATGACAGTGAGGCTGCATCATAGCATGCGTCATTAAGTACCTAGGGATGATTCCGAGCTGAGGCCAGAGGGGTACCTTAAGGGTGGTGGGGAGGGTCCAGTGCCCCTGTTTGGAGAGCTGCTCTTACCAAGAACATGGTGGGGGTGAGGATATAGCGGTACAAGTAATAGCCCAGGAAGTAGAATTGCAAGCTATTGCAAGTCTGCACCCAAGAGTAAGCACCTCCTTAAATCCTGTGTCCTGGGCACCTCACCCCAGTCCATCACATGTGAACAAGAATGTGATGATCTCACAGGATATTCATTTTCCGTCCAGCCCCAGGAAATCCTGCAGCTTTCCTCAGTACAGAGCATCCCTGTACTACCCTGCTCCATCTGTCTCACTCTCAGCACCCGTTTATTTTCCCTCATAAACCTTACAGAGGCAGGGTCTGCTGTGCTTTGAGGTTCAAGGAGAAGGCTGGGTATGATCTGTGGACAAAGAGAAACCTCGTTCAATTAAGTAGTCAAATTTAAAATAAATGAAGTAATAAAGTAATTAGAAGTAAATAAAGGTGGCTAATTGTTTGATCTTTGGTCTGGACTTTTTAAACATGCAAGTAAGTAAAGAAAAGCTACCTTAAAAATAGAGGGAGAGAGTTTAAAATCAGGTTTTTAAAAATGTTAAAATCTTCAACACCCATTTATGATAAAAACCTTCCAGAAAGTAGGCATAGAGGGAACTTACCTCAACATAATAAAGGCCATATATGAAAAACCCATAGCCAACATCATTCTCAATGGTGAAAAACTCAAACCATTTCCTCTAAGATCAGGAACAAGACAAGGATGTCCACTCTCACCACTCTTATTCAACATAGTTTTGGAAGTTTTAGCCACAGCAATCAGAGAAGAAAAAGAAATAAAAGGAATACAAATTGGAAAAGAAGAAGTAAAGCTGTCACTGTTTGCAGATTCCCTCTTACACTGTTGGTGGGAATGTAAATTGATACAGCCACTATGGAGAACAGTATGGAGGTTCCTTAGAAAACTACAACTAGAACTACCATATGACCCAGCAATCCCACTACTGGGCATATACCCTGAGAAAACCATAATTCAAAAAGAGTCATGTACCACAATGTTCACTGCAGCTCTATTTACAATAGCCAGAACATAAAAACAACCTAAGTGTCAACTGACAGATGAATCGATAAATAAGATGTGGCACATATATACAATGGAATATTACTCAGCCATGAAAAGAAATGAAATTGAGTTATTTTAGTGAGGTGGATGGACCTAGAGTCTGTCATACAGAGTGAAGTAAGTCAGAAAGAGAAAAACAAATACCGTATGCTAACACATATATATGGAATCTAAAAGAAAAAAAAAAAGGTCATGAAGGACCTTGGGGCAGGACAGGAGTAGAGACGCAGGCCTACTAGAGAATGGACTTGAGAATGTGGGGAGGGAGAAGGGTAAGCTGGGAAAAAGTGAGAGAGTGGCATGGACATATATACACTACCAAATGTAAAACCGATAGCTAGTGGGAAGCAGCTGCATAGCACAGGGATATCAGCTTGGTGCTCTGTGACCACCTAGAGGGTTGGGATAGAGAGGGTGGGAGGGAGGGAGATGCAAGAGGGAAGAGATATGGGGATATATGTATATGTATAGCTGATTCACTTTGTTATAAAGCAGAAACTAACACACCATTGTAAAGCAATTATACTCCAATAAAGATGTTAATCAATCAATCAATGAATCACTAAATATTGGGGGAAAAAATTAAAACATAAAAATGTTAAAATCGGGCTTCCCTGGTGGCGCAGTGGTTGAGAGTCCGCCTGCCCATGCAGGGGACGCGGGTTCGTGCCCCGGTCCGGGAAGATCCCACGTGCCGTGGGGCGGCTGGGCCCGGGAGCCATGGCCGCTGAGCCTGCGCGTCCGGAGCCTGTGCTCCGCAATGGGAAAGGCCACAGCAGTCAGAGCCCCGCC
>NW_020173393.1:4362352-4387596 GCF_003031525.2 Neophocaena asiaeorientalis asiaeorientalis | reverse complement strand
CAAAAAAAAAAAAAAAAAAAAAAGTTAAAATCTACCATCAATACTATTAAAAGAGAAACGAGAAAAATGGGAACTATATAAATAGATATGGCAGAGTAAGTCAATGTCCTTAATATTAGAAAAGGTTCTTACAAATCAATAAAAGGATGAACATGCAGACTGGAAACAAATGATAAATGACATGAATAGGAAATTCACAAAGATACATATCAGTGGGAAGACAAGAGATTCAATCTCACTAGAAATCAAGTACGTGCAAATTTACATATCTAGGTTTACTTTCCTAAGTAGTAGGGAGAATTTAAAATGATAATACAGAATCTTGCTAGAGTGAGAGTTAATGGGCAGTTTTGAACATTGCTTGTGGGACTGTTAATCTCTTTCTGGGGTTGAGCTCATGGCTGGCAGCCTCCTTCAAGAAGTTAGTAAGACCAGAGGCTGACAGAGAGCAGAACTATAACAAAATCAAATCAATAACCAAATCAAACCAAACCTACAGACCAGCATATATGTATGTATGTTTGTATCATATATATATATATATATATATGAATAATATACTACTACCAAGAAGAACCTATTCCAGAAATTCAAGAATTAATACAATTAAGTTTCTCCTAAAGTCATTAATTTTATCCATAGGTCGAAGTTTATCCCCAAAGACGTCAAAATGTACTTGATAAAATTCAACATCAATTTACATAGAAAAAGCAATGTATTTGTAATCTAGGAAAGAAAGAAGTCTTTCTTAATGGGAGGGGAAAATCATGTATTATATCCATGATCATTTACTGTGTACCCACCGTGTGCCAGGGGATACAACGGGAGCCAGACAAAATGCCTGCCCACATGGAGGTTACATTCAAGTGAGGGATACAGGTGGTAACCAAGGAAACAGTTGAGTGAAAACATTTTTTTTTTAAAGTGAGTGATAGGTGCTATAAAGGAAATCAGGATGAAGGCTTAGAGAGATTAACAGTCAACTTCACACTCAGTGGTGAAGGAATCAGGACAGTCCCATAAAAGACCCAGGGAAAGGGGAGGGCGCTGCTCAGACCACAATTCAACATTGCTCTCGAAGTGCAAGAACAAGCAGACAACAGCAGCAACAAATAAAGCAGCGTGTGAGGGTGTAAAGAGAAGTGTGAAAGCTATAAAAATTAAAATACTTCCAGAACCTAGAGACCGGATTTTGCCAACAGCAAACTATCACAATGGATGGGGAAGACTGCATCCCCCATTCCACTAGAAAACTGTGATGAACGGGGCTGAAAAGATAGGAGACTGCCGGATGGGAGACGGAATACTCCCACCCTGCAGGGAAGAAACAGCAATCCCAAGTTCCAAGAGCAGACGGAGAGACATTTTTAATTTGATTCTGTGCAAAACCATCTCCAAAATGTCACCAGGAATGAATCTTCCTCACACTGACTAACCCTCACCATATTCTTAAGAGCCTCGTATCAGCGAATACTCTTTCCCCAGGAGAACGTCTCCGAAAAACGTATTCTCTCCAGGCCACAGCTGGTTGCTTGTTGTGACAGTGATCAATGGCTCCATTATGTAGATTTGTTTTTTCTTCCATTTCGTCCACCAGACAGTCCAGCTGCCTGTCTGGAACAGATACGCCAAGGTGCTCCTGGGCACAGACCTGGCTACCCCTCTGGGGGGAATTCACACGGAGCCCTAACCCTCACCCCAACCAGAGAACCTCACTCTGTCACTAGCCCCTGTCAAGTCTCAGGACGTACAAGGGTTAGGAGCCCAGACTTTGGTGTTAGACAGATGCTGGCATTGCTTACGATACAAAATGGGAGTAGAAGCTTCGGAGCAGATTGGGGCAAAGAATTCCAGACAGAAGGAACAGCCCGAGGAAAGACCACGAGTCACAAAAGCCCAGGGAGTTTGAGGAATGCTGAGAAATTCTGTGCAGTGGAGGATATGGCAGGGGCAATGAGACAGAGTGGTGAGTTGGGGTCAGACAGTGAAGGGCCTTAGAAGACAAGATAAGGGGTTCATGCTTTAGGACAAAAGCAGTGGGAAACCAACTCAGGAATTAAACCAGACAGTGACGTTATCGTATTTTCCTTTTTAAAGAAAGAATACAACAGTGATTATTTGAATCCCTATAAAGAGAAGACACAGGGCAAGATAGGAAGCAAGGCTGTGAGCTGCTTGTCTCTGGGTTCGTTATGCAATTACCACCTTCCTTTGATACCGTGGATGAATGCCATTCTTACCACTGGGTTTCCTTCTCAGCAAAGCCCTGAATTTCACTGTACACAAGGCCATGGAGAGAAAGCTTCCAAGGGCACTAACGGTAAACATCCCTCACCTGTGCTTAACAACCTTCACCGGAAACAGTGATGGGTGACAGCAGTTGGGCGCAGGGCGGACTTGCACACGGAGGAGGAGAAAGCCAAGGAGATCTATCTGTGAGCTCAGGGCTCAGGGTATGCACTAAGGCCAGAAATCGTCAGGCATGGAACCCAAGTCTAGCGTTCCCAGGGGGAAGAGATGCCCAAACCATGGTTCCCCGGGGCAGGTGCTGTTCTATTGTCCCCCATTATATGTCCCACTACACACCCATGCACACACGCACACACAGACACATACACACCACCCCCACCAGGTTACTTAAAATACCAACAAATATTCTTCCATAAATTAGTGTACAAAGGCCACAAATCCAGATTCAGTCTGGCCGGCTCCACATGTCTCCCTGCATACCCCTGCCTCTCACATCTTCATCTTGGCCCCCAGAGAAAGGAAGGTGCCATCCTAGCTTGCTGTTCACACTCACGCTTCTGAGTTCACACTCATGGCTCTGAACCACTTGCCTGACCCAAGAGGGAAGAGCACTGTCTGCTCTATTTCCTATGGGGTTGTAAGGATTCAATGTCATCACGGATTTGTGGGCATTTTCAGTGCTTTGCAAGCTCTAACACGCCACCAAACCAACCTCTGCTTCAGCAGGCCTGGGGTGGGGCCTGAGATTCTGCATTTCTAACACATTCCCAGGTGCTCCATAGACCATCCCTGGCACAGAGAGGTTCGAAATACCAACAGGCCCTCAGCTGCAAGTTCCTGGTATCACTGTGAAAGGACACTGGACCTGAAATAAATGACCCAGCCCCACAATCCTGCACCTGACTGCTCCTTGTCAGTCTTGTGACTACACATGAAACATTTCCTACCTCTGTCCCCCAATTCCCCGTCTGTATATAATGCCTGTAGAAGGCGTAGAGAAGGTCTAGGATCAGGGCAATAAATACTGGGGGTTTTGGAGGCAAGGGAGGAAGAAGTGGAGGAGGAGAAAAAGCAGAAGTGGCAGCAGTAATGCTATTATTTTCAGTAATAGTAATACAGGCAGGACCAACAGTGTTAGTATTACAAATCCTGTGGCAGCATCTGTAGAGAAGCAGAAGTTAAAATAGTATGGTCATAACTAACAGTACTGAAGCAGTACCAGGGGCCCTACTAGCAGTAGGATAGTGTCGGCAGCAGGGGTGAGGGCAGAATAGAAGGAGTGGCAGGTACGGTATATCTCACAGCTTAAGAGTCCGGAGTCTGGAGCCAAACCGCCTGGATTTAAATAGCAAGTCTTCTACTGACTAGCTGTGTCACCTTAGGAAAGTTGCTTAATGTTTCTGTGCCTCAGTCTCTTTGTACACTGGTACCTATCTTGTAGGGTGGTTGTGAAGATTAAATGAGTAATATATACAATAGAGAGGTCAGGGTGTAGGGAAAGGGACCAAGCTCTGAGAGACAGGATATGAATTATTCTATATCCAAAGAGGGCTGCTGAAATAGACTTCCCTTCACCGGATCTGCAGTGCCCTGCTGCACCATGACAGTAGGAATTAGATCTACAGGAATCCCTTATTTTCTGCCTTAGCAGCCTGCCCTATGTGGTCTCAGGGCCGGGGGACCTCAGCAGGGCATCTGGGAAGCTGTAGGCTCAGCCAGGGTCCAGTGCCTTTTGCCTTGGCTGAGCAGAAGAGAAGTTAAGAAAAGTCATTATACACCTGAGGGAAAAGCTTTGAAGTATTAGCCAAAGTCCCCTTGCTCTTCCGGGCCCCTTTCTCTGTTCCCCCATTCAAACAAGACAGTCAACTCTGTACTTGTTGATTGCCTCAAAGGAATGGTGTGGCAGGTAGAAAACATCTTATTTTATATAATTGTTGAGATTTTCCCTCTTTGGGAAGTTGGAGGAAAGCATAGGCCCCTGACCCTTACTTCTCCAAATGTTCTACTCATGGCAGGGGAATCTGGGCTCTACAAAGAAGGAAATACTCCTATTCAGATTTTCCTGCCATGAGCTGAGAATAGGAGAAATAAAGTGGAGGACGTTTTTTAGTAGAATCAACAATTGATGAAATAAAGTGTGTATTGCAAAGCTTCAGGTACCTGGGCAGCAGAGCACTGGGAAAGAATGTAAGGTCTGTGAGGGGAGGGACCGTGGCTGTCTTGTTCTGGCGCCTAGAACAGTGGAAGGCATAGAGTAGTCATGAGATTAAGCAGCTACTGAATCTATTAGGGGTCTTGGATTCTTTTCTCAAACCTGACGCCAATTTACTGTATGACTCCGAACAGATCACTCTCCTTTTCTTGGCTTCCATTCCTTTATCTGGCATTGAAGATGCTTTCAAGCTCTGGTACTTCCTCTCCCGATGCCCTATTTTACTTTTTCTTTGCAACCTGATATTCTCTTGATCATTAACTGGTCACCGACTTCCTGTCTCCCCGCTAGGCTGATGCCCCACGCGATGACATAATTTGCCATCTTGCTCAACCCTGTCCTCTCAACACTTAGCACTAAGCCTGTCGTACGTCTTCACTTGGTGAATGAAGGAAGGAAAGGTGGGTTCTATTTTCTTAAGATCACAGGAGGCATCACAGCATAGTGATTAAGTAATAGGCTCTAGGTTCAGACTGCCTATGTTTGAACCTCAATCCCACCACTTACTGGCTCCGGGACCTTCTGCAAATTGATTAACTCCTTGAGACTTAGTTTTCTCACCTGCACAATGGGGATACTAATGATATTCACCTCACGGGGCTGTGAAAAGATTACATAACTCATGCAGAACTCTTAGAATAGTCCTGATGTATAATAAGCACTCAGTACCTACCAGCCATTGTAACAGGACTGTCACTGCGTAATAATTAACCAGGTAATTTAGAGGAAGAAGAAATTCCTTGTGAATTCCAGACATGAGTTGACAGATGTGATATTAAGTCAACTTGTCCCAGCAAGTGTCCACGATGACCACTCCACACTTTGTGCTTCTGCTGTGCCATCCACAATTCCACTTTTCCACTTGGAGTCCTGTATTTCATTTTTAACCCTCAAAGCCTTTGCCTCTGCCTTTAGACTCTAGTCTCTTTAGTGTGTCAGACCTCCATAGTCTCATGCCCACCATTCTTTCCCTCACTCTTCTCGTCCTAGTAAAGTGCCTCTGGGCTTTGGCATACGGTGGCCCCTCCATCTCTAACGGACTTTCCACTTTTCTCCAACTGACCAATTCCTGGTCATTGTTCAAGACCCACGTCAGGCCCCTGTATTGCAGGAAGACTTCTCTGAACCCCTAGGCTGGTGAAACACGCACCACCAAGCTCTATTCATTTCCCTGCAGCAATATAAAAATCCCAACTATTTCATCCAGACAGAAAACGAAAGCAAAGGAAAACTATATTCAGTTCAATTGACTCTGACACCCCAATCACACCATCTTGTGGGGAGACCTAGTACTACCGGACCCAAATTTGGGAGACCACAGCCTTGCTTCCCAGATCCTCTCACTCTGTCGCTCCCGGAGCCGCCTGAGCCCACATGGGGCACCCGGAGCTCACACTCCCTCACGCCCCCTCTTCATGTACCTAAAGAGGAGTTAATATGCCAGGTACCTCCTTTCTCGGCCTTGGCCCCGGCTGGGTGATTGGGAAAATGAAACAGACTGGCCAAGGCTTGACAGCTCTAAATTGTAATTTCAAGGTAATTTGAACTCCCTTCCTCTTGGGGATGGGTGGGAAAGCTAAAGTCTCCTCAAATCAGTCTATGGAACTCAGCAAAGAATTAAGGTCCCCTCTGCCTTGCTCTAAGCCTGTGTGAGGCCAGCAGGATAATCAATTTCACAATTCTGTAGAGCTGATTGGAACATGATTACGAAGCCAGCCAGCTCATTCTGTCTGGGCTTTAAAAGGCCTGTTGCAGAGGGACATAAAGTGTATGATGTCTGGCTATCCCTGTACACTCACCAAAGCCAAGGACTCTCTTCCTTCCTAAGGTTTGATCCCTTGCTCCCCTGTGTTCCACTGTCAATCCTGCCCAAGGGTGAGTATGTGTGGTCAGCAGTCCTCTAAGAACCTAAGTCCAACTTCAGCAGAGAGGTTTGGGGCCAAAGTGCTAACTGCAGGCTGATTAAGGAGAAGCTTCGACTTCAGGGTTGCCGTCTGCTGGGTTCCTGCCTCAGTTTCCCCAGCCCACTCTCCAGCTCCCTGAGGGGCCCGGATCCCTGCTCTAAATCACTCTGCCACCTCCTCCAGATGACAGAACCCCATCCTCTGAAATGACTGACTCCCTGGCTCTGTGAGGCAAAATGGTACGGAGCAGCAGGTTATGACGACGCCAACACCCATGATGCTGCCTTGGAACCTGGGCATTCCCTCCTCGGGCGGCTGGCTTTCCTTAGCCCCAGGCCCGCCTGGGCTGGATGGTCTCAGATGGTTCCCCTTCTCCTGAGCCCCTGCATCGAGGGTCTGTAAAGCTGAGGACAGGTACCTGGAGAACAGGATCCGAGCATGGGTTTCCCTCCTGGATATTGGACCCCAGTAAGAAAGAGGAAGGTGGTTACGCAACAAGTTGCAGCAAAGCGCCATGAGAAGGTCAGCAAAGCAGGGAGAGAGTGAGCCTACTTGGTCCTCGGGCTGCTGGTACAGCCTCTCACACCACTTTACCATGCCCTGTCTTGAATGTGTTTGTTTTTCAGTTCTCCTACTGGACTCTGAGCTCTTCTATTTCTCACTCATTTTGATATCACAGGTTACTCCATGAGTTGGCTCACAGGAGAAGCCTTTGGATTCACTGTAGGATAATACTTCCTGGATGCCTCTGAAGTTGGGCATGGCCAAACAGACTCTGCGCAATGAGCAGAAGTCACCTGTTATATCCAGGTAGAGGCTTTAAGAGGCTTTAAGAGCCCACTTTCTCTTTTCCCTCTGGCATGAGGACTGCTGCTCCATCATTCTGGGTCCCTGAGTCACTCTGCTCCCCTGTTGACCCATACTGGACCACGCCACGCAGGTGAGAGTTGAAATGTTGATGTCCTATCACACGGTACGGTTGAAAGACGTCTGATGCTTACACTTTTGAGTGTGGGGTTTGCTTGTTATTGTAGGGTAACCCAGCCTAACCTGACGGATAGAGTGTTTGATAAATAGTTCAGTGAGAGCAAAAGGAAGGGAGGAAGTGGTGGAAGAGAAGGAGGGAGGGAACGAGGAAGGAAGGAAGGGCCAAAGGGGGAGGGAGGGGGAAGGAAGTCAACGGCTGTACCTTAGTCTTCAACTCTCTTTGGGCCTCAGTTTCCAACTGAGAAATCTGGAAACTAGAGTTAACCATGACTGTGCTGCCCTCCATCTGCAGAACTCTGAGAACCTGCCGGAGTCAGACCCAAAATCCATGCACACTTCTATTTTCCCCAATCTCATGTGTAGCATAGCAATATTTATAGAGAAAGGCGGCAGACAAATGAGGCCGGAAACAAAGCAACTGTAACTTTTTTGGTAATACATCGAAGCCATAAAGATTTCATTAGATTCCCTAATAGATGGCTAATGAGAAATAAGACCCTTTCTCATTTTACCTGCTTTCTGAACATTAGAATCAACTCAGCTTTTCCAAGCTTTGCACCCCATTTACATTAATTAGAAAGTTCCATATTAAAGGAAAGCTTTTAATGGGCTGTTATTGCAGACGATTTTTACTGGCGAGCTGCCCTGTTCTGTTTAATAGCACGTAAAATGGCCTCTTATATAGGAGATTATGATAAAATTGAAGTCTCGATGGACTCTGGGCCTGAGTTGGCCTTTGCCGGAGGGCTGGTGTTCAGGGATATTTTCTGACTAGGAGAAATGGCTTTTCTGTCTCCCTGGACTGGAGCGTGTTCTAAAGCATCCAAACGTTTCTGATACCAGAGGTCCACGGTGCCTCCTGCATGGGTACACCGTTGGCAGGCTACTTCCGGTTCCTTGGACACTTGGTAATAGCTCTGATGGTCCTTGTGGACAAGATGGAGCAATCTTGGAACTGGGATATAAGAAGTGGATTTCAGAAGGATGGACTACCTGGGCCAGGTGGAGAGTGTCATGGGGGGAGGGGTGCCAGGTCTGTCCAGAAAAGAAGGGAGGCAGGATTTAAATCAAATATGTCTAGGGGCAAAGGTGAGAGGAAAAATGCTTGGACAAATGGATGCTTCTAGAGCTTAGGAAAAGGTTGTATACGGGGGATAAGGCAGAACCAACGATGCCACACATGGTGGCAATCAAGTATACAGAAAAACAGCAGGGTGGGGTGAAGGGATAACTGGGGTACCACGGTGGGTATCAGAGGAGCCAGAAGGTGTGGGCATGGCACCCAGATGAAATCCAGTAGGACAGTAACTGCTATTCCAGTTGTCTTGTCCCCATTCCCGCCATGCGGAAATGGTCTCACCCGCAGGTGTCCTTGAAGTTTTTTCTTGACCCAGGCTTCCAGCCGCGTACTGGCTCATGGGATCGCCACCTACCCCTTCAGTATGACAATAAAGTGACTCAGGAGGCACTGTGGTGTGCTGTTTAGGAGTTTGAGCACTGGAGTTGCGTCTAGGTCCAAATCGCAACTCTCTGCTAGGTAAGAGCTCTGTGTACTGGGGGCCAAGTGAGTTAAGCTCCCCGAACTTCAGTTTCCCTGACTGAGAAATGTATCTGCTTGTAGGGTAGTTGGAAGGACTAGGCAAGATCATGCATGTGAAGAGTGAAATGCAATTCCCAGGGTCTAAAAGGCATGCAATACATGTGAGTGATACGTATAATTAAAGTTGAGTGGTTTAAAATACTAGCCATTTGGATGGCGCACAGGACATCGGAAACAAGCCATTCTGAAAACCAGAGGAGCACCAGCGGAGAAATGGAACGTGGGGCCTCCGATCTGAGTGACGCTTGAATGACGCATGCAGCAGTGGTTTCTGAGGGTGCACCTTCTGGCTTCCTCGGTGCCTTGTCTAGGTGCTCAATTAATTAGTGTCTCAAGTGACTGTAAGCACCGTGAGCTCCTGCGGTTCCATTTTGGCCAGACGGGTAGAAGGATGCTCCTACACTATTAGACAAAAACCAACCCTTTTGTTTGGTTTTTGGCTGGTGACCTTGAAGCAACGACTCACTAGAGAGCTGGTGTATCTGAGAGGACAAGAGTATAGTTAAACAGTTGAGCTCAGGGACTAAAGAGAGGCTAACCCATCTTACACCTTTGGTCCTGCAGTGTATGGTATGTGGTAAGAACTCAATAATGTTAGCTACTATTACAACTATGATAAGGACTTCCCTGGTGGTCCAGTGGGTAAGACTCCATGCTCCCAATGCAGGGGGCCTGGGCTCGATCCCTGGTCGGGGAACTAGATCCCACATGCCACAACTAAGAGTTCGCATGTCAAAACGAAGAAGTCCACATGCCGTAACTAAAAGATCCCGCGTGCTGCAAAAAAGATCCCGCGTGCTGCAACCAAGACCCGGAGCAGCCAAAATACATACATACAAGTAAATAAATAAATAAATATTTAAAAATATAAGAATAAATGCAAGCATATTCTATTTCATCCTTTTCTTGCCACAATATCGTATTTAGGACAAAGGCTCTCCGTGCTGTCAGAATCCATCAAGCACCCTGAGTGTAGTCCTAGACATGGTGACCACAACAGATCCCGATCAGGGAGATAAGGTGAGGACCGTGGACATCATATCACACCAGGAATAATGAGAAGAATTCTTTAAGAAGAAGCAATTTTGTTGCTGTTTGACGTTGGCTGCATTCTAATAATCAAATGGCAGCCACCTTAAG
This sequence comes from Neophocaena asiaeorientalis asiaeorientalis, assembly GCF_003031525.2. Classification (NCBI taxonomy): domain Eukaryota; kingdom Metazoa; phylum Chordata; class Mammalia; order Artiodactyla; family Phocoenidae; genus Neophocaena; species Neophocaena asiaeorientalis. The sequence continues at coordinate 4,377,503 of NW_020173393.1, read as the reverse complement.
GGATTATACGTATTCTTTCTAAGTAGGATCAGTGGATGGAGGCAGGTAGAGAGGTACATATGACAACACAGATGGAAGTCTTATCAATCTGGGTTTGACGTGGGACACAGGATCAAAATCAGGTTGCTGCCTTGAAATGTTGTGAGTTCCCATCACGATGGGGATTACAGCTAAATGTGGATTCATTCATCACGGGCTTACGGAACATGAACCAGTACAGGGTCAGTGAAAATAGCTGGGAACACAAAGGTTAATAAGATATGGCTCTTGCTTTCCAGTAATTCATGCCGCTGTGGAGAAGACAGATGCATAAACAAATACTTAAATCGATGAGGTGTGACACATGTCAGAGTAGAAACGTACACGAGGTTGTGTCAAACCAAAGAGGTGCTGGAGGGGAGACCGGTGGGAGGTCAGAAGACGCTATGGCAGGTAGCTAGTCCTTGAGGATGGATCAGTAAAACTCTAATGTGTGCATAAGGGTGGGAGAGGGATGAATCTCTATCCAAGGAAACAACTTCTAAAATGGCATGAGGTATGAAACAGCACATAGGACTCTTGTCAGAAGATTGGCATTGCTAGACAACAGGATGAAAGGCAGGGCCGAAGAGAGATGACTGGAGAGGTGAGCCAGAATCCCAGTCTGAAGCCTGAACTAATCCCACTTTGGAGGCTGTGGGACCAATAAAAAGTAGCAATCAAGGGATGACATGATTAGACTTTACCTGTGGCTATAGTCGTCTAATAAGAAAATCACTGCAAGAGTCCAAACAAATTATGGTGGCCTAACTAAAACATGGAGATAAAATTGGAGGAATGGGATGATTTTATGGATGTGGAAGGTAAGGGAAGAGGTGTGGAAAGCCTAGCTCCCAGATTTCCAGAGGACCATCTCTTGGGGATGCTTGAGAGGATAACCTAAAAGGGCAAGAGGGGCATTTCACGTATTGAACATCTGTTGTATGTCAGACATTGCTTTACTTTTCCATACCTTCATGACAAACCTGCGAGGTAAGAAATTATTATCTTCATTACACATGAGGAAACTGAAGCTATTTTATGTGTTCAAGATCATAAAGCTGAGGCCAAATCTGACCCAGAAGCGCCTGCGTTCCAAAAACCATGCTTTTCTCATAAGATCCTCTAAGTTCCTTTTTCACTCAAGATTTCAGGATTCTAAACACACGGCTAATTCTTGTCTGTTCAGGATTGAAATAAGCCAAGTCTTGGTGAAAAGAATCTGACTTTATACCCGGCCTTGTTATATACTCCTTCCACATGAAACATATTCATATAGAGTATAAGCAGTACCTATAAATAGCTTTCCAATAAAAGTGAGGCCATGTATTTCTGAGTGATAATACCCTGCTTTGGGCAGTGATATAAACCAGCAGGCTGAAGGCCAAACAACTTTAGCTAGCCCAGAGATTCAATAAGTTAAACTACGTTTTGGAAAACAGCTTCAGGCCAGACCCGTTTTTTCCTTGGCAATTATATGGGGACACCTTATTCAGCACAAGCAAGCTGGCTACAGAGTGTGAATTTCTGTTTAAAGGGCACCAACCTGTCATACAGGAAAGAGTCCGATCTGAATTTAAAATTGAGAATTAGAATTAGGAAACCAGGGTGTTTTGTTTTATTTCCTGTCAATAAAAATTTCACTAACATCCTCATTCTTTCCCCTGAAATGCCCCTCCCCCTAATACTTTTCATTTGGAAACTTCCTATAAATCAGTGGTTCTTAACTGGAGGAGATTTTTGTCCTCAGGGAACCTTTGGAAATAACTGGAACCATTATTGGTCATCACAACTAGGGGAGTGGCAGAGGACATGTAGTAGATGAAGGTTAGGGATGCTGCTAACATCCTACAATGCACAGGACAGCCCCCAAAGCAAAGAATTATCCAGTCCAAAACATCAATTGTTCTGAGGTCAAGAAACCCTGCTGCAGGCCCTTCCCTGATTTTCAAACTAAATCAGATTCCCATAATTTATATGTTTCCATAGCAACTTATACCCTTGTTTCATAGCACTCATCCCATTTTGCAGTGATCTATGCATTTGTGTGATTATTCATTTAATAGCTTTCTCCCCTGCTTGACTGACAGCTCTAAGGGGGTTGGGAGAGCATTTGTTTACCTAGTTTTTGTATCCAGGCAGCTAGTACAGTGGCACATACAGTGGACCATAGTTGGGGAACAATAAACACTTGATGAATGAACTGCATAATGAAAGATGGAATGCAATTAATTGGTGGGTTGTGCCTCTGAAATTATCCACCTCTCCACCACTTCAGTTGGAAAAATTGATGGAAAAAATATAAGTTAATACATTAGTTAATTAAAAAATATAAACCAGGAATCATTTTTCACCCTGGTGTGGCAAACACATACAGTACTAAAATGAACCAAAGTAAACGTCCTGAGATAGTCAGCTTCCAAGTTGGTCCCCAGTGGTCTCTACCTCTCGGTAATCACACTCATGTGTAATCCCCTCCCATCTCCAAGGATACGTCATAAAACAGATTGTGATTTCTCCCTTTCCTGCATCACTCGCTCTGATGGAATCTACCTGCCATGCTGTGAGAAGAGGTCCATGTGACGATCTTAACTGAGGTCTCCTGCTTACAGCCATGTAGGACACCATCTTGAAAACACATCCTCCAAGACCCAGTCAAGCCTTCAGATGATACAGCCCCCCCCGACATCTGGACTGCAACCTTATGACCCCTGAGTCAGAACCACTCAGCTCTCACATTTCTGACCTTCATAAATTGTGTCAGATAATAGATGTTTGTTGTTTTACATGGGGAAAAAAAAATTAACCAAAGGGACTAGCTCAAGTACTGACCAGGAGGTTGCCATGTAGGGGTAAGAAACTGAGTGGTAGAGTCATGCCTGAGTTTGAAAATGTTTTTTATTTAAAATTACTCCTGCATTGTAATTGACCCTGAACAAACTACTTAGCTTTTTCCATTACTTTTAAGGTACCCACTTTTAAGGGTCACAATTATAAATAAATGGAATAATACATAGTAGGCTGTCTTATCATAAATTAAGAGGTATTTGGGTTTGGGGCAAGGAAAAGAGAAGGGGGTTACTATGAAATCTTTAAAAGAATTGAAAGCAGTTGCCCTTTTGAGTGTGAGTTCAGAGTTCCCTCAATCAGAGAGGAATGCAAAGTTTCTATTTAATACCCCTTAGCTATACTTCACAGAGAGGGAAGAGGATACATTCATGCTGCAGCCAGAAGTGGAAAGGGGTGTGGCTTGACCCTGAACACAAGTGCAGAAGCCTGGAAGGCTGGAGCAGGACTACGTGAGCTGCAAAAATACACATGTGATCCCCTAATGCTAGAATGAAGATATTCTGAGCACCAAGCTCAGCAGACTCAGGAGTATCTCAGCCCTGATCAGTGTCCTGGTTGCCAAACTTGGTGAGCTGGGAGGACATTGCCAGCAAAGGTTCCAGGGCACGTAGGACCCAAGCAACCCAGATCTCAGAGGCAACCCAGAGGGACCAAAGACCAGAGCCCTTCTTGGACCTTGCTGTAGTAAATGGGTCAGCCCGAGGTTCTTTTAAGATCCTAAAGGATGAGAGGAGGGAAATGCAACAAAAATGGACTTGGATGAGCTGCCAGCCACACTGGTGGAAGTTGAGATGTTTTGTTTGATTTCAGTAAACTACAATAAACCTGGTATGTCTTGCCCTTGGGTATCACTGAACAAGTCATACATGTTGAAAACCAATTGAAATGCCCTGTCGCACAACGAAATGTCATTGGATTTCTTTTAGATGCTGAGCATAATAAGCACGTTAATTATTGATGATACAGTCTAGGCTCTCCTCAACAGAAAAGCTTCTAGTTGTCTGATGTCCTACATTGTGTCAACAAAAGATTGCCCAGGGCTCCACTGGGCTGTGCTCTTCCTGTCCTGATGGGAGATGGCCAGAGTGGGGCATCCTGCCCTTGCCACCCTCTCTTGCTTCCCAGTGGCTCTATCCCGCTCTTACATCTGATGCCACCTCTCCACCCTCATGGCTCATTTGTTCCCAACAGGCTCTACATTTTCCCTCTTATCTTGCTTCCATTCCAGCTAATTCCAACCAAGGCTATCTTACTGATACTCATTCAGTTCTAACACAGACAAACGTTTCTTCCCCTACGTCTTCTGAGGCCTTGTGTGAAATGTCTTGGTTCCCTCCCTCTGTTCTAGCTGTGAGTCAGCTAAGGACCTGAAAGGTAAGAGGGCTGTCAGCATATTTCAAGAAAAGGGGAAGAAAGTAAAATAATATGTTTTTGATAAGTAAATAGAGGTTGGCATTTTTTTCTAGTGGATGACGTTTACTAATCTTCCTTCGGATGCTTTTTCAAAAAAAATTCCACTTGATTAAGAATAATCTTAGCTCGCATATTTACCTTTAAAAAATTAACTGCCGCTTTGTGATGACCTACAGTTACTTGGCTTAGAAAGAAGAGAGATGCTACAGAGTCAGACCGGAGTAGGTTTGGGTTCTAGAAAAACTGCAACAGAATCACAGCTGCTTAGTTCTCTTCATAACCTCAGAGATTCTGGGCTTCACAACAGAATGACAGCAAAAAGCCTGCATGGGCCTTGGAAACTTGGAGAGGGTACCATCCACATGTAAGGAACTCTGATGAACTTTCATGAGGTGGGATGCAGAGGCACCTGGCTCGAAAGGAACATGGATGGCAAATTCAGGAGAGTCAGCTCTGCTATCACACTTGTTTTGAAAATGTAAACTTCTGTGTTAGGGAAAATTCTGAATATAACACAAGTGTTTGATTATGTGTCATTATGAGTAAGAGAAACACTAGGTGATGCAGAAAACTACCTGGATGAACCGAATCATGTAGGAATACACAAAATGCACACACACATGCCTCAGACATCTGCCTGCATCCTTCGTTCACGGAGGGTTATCAGCCACATCTGCCGTTCCAACTTCCCCTCTGATTTCAGATGACCTTCCTTCCACCACCTCGCAATAACTCACGAGCTTCATATTTCCCAAGGTAAAGTATCACGTGTGGTAGTAGTTGTGTATTTCATAACCATTTAACACGTGTAAAACTATGCTATTTTTTTACTAGGTTCCTATGTTTTTTTGTGGGGTTTTTATTGTTATGGTAAAGTTTTTGACTGTTATGTCCCTAACCCCAACTTTCCATTAATGCTTGTGGTTTTTATTTTGCAACTTTGCGTAGCGCAGTGATATTTAGGGATACGTAAGTCACATTACATCAGAACTGACTACATTCCCAAGTGCCAGGTAAGTGAAGGTGGGAAGATATCAACAGAATCCCACTGGAAGAGTCAGGGAAGACTACAGCTGTGACTACAACCTGCAGGGTGCCCAGTACGGTAGGACTTCTCCCAAACGATAAGCAGGAGGGTAAAAATGCACCAAGGCTGTGACGATGTTACAAGTCAGTTAAAACAATTAAACTACTCAACGTTGGCATGAGGAGGAAAAAATGAGTACAAGACTGATAGGAAATCTGATAATATACCTTCAAAAACCATAAAGATACATATCTTCTAAGCACAAGACACATTTATGTAATGTTCATCTTCCTCTCTGCCCTCTCTTCTTCCATTCTGGCAAAGACTGATCGGGCTGGGTATCTGAACTTTTCTATAAGGCCGTGAACTCAGTAAAGGGGGCGCTAGACCCATTTCAGGGATAAACACTGAATAATCTGTTAACTTTAAAAACTCTATTTCCTTCACTAGTAATTGGTTTATATATGGGCATGTAGCCAAGCTCTGGACAATGAGATGAGAGGAGAGGTTTACTTCGAGCCTCTGGGAACATTTGCTCACTTATAAAAAGAACATTTGCTCACAGATATTGTCATGTCCACATGTGATGTGTGAGATCATGACAGCTATTTTCTGACTATGAGGACAGTCTGCCTGAAGGACAGAGCTGGCACACTGGAGTTGACAGAGCAGAAAACTCTGGGTCCATGGTGATGTCTTTAAAATGATGAATAAAGCAATTCCAAAGCTTAGGATATCACAGGATCCCTTGTTATATGATGTAACACATTTCCTTATTGTTTAAGCCATTTTGAGTTGGCTTTTCTGTTACAGCGGAAAGTATCGTTTGTTTAGCAACACTATTTTCAAAAGAAAGAATTGAAAATACAAGCAGAGGTTGATATAAAAGGGAATTCATTGAACCATTCTTTGTGATAATGAGCGACTAGGAAAACTAAATGTCCAAGATGAGGAGATCAGCTAAATTTAGGTTGAGTTCATTTTATGGAATCCTCTGAAACCATTAGATTTATGACGATATAGATAGTTGGTAATGTTCAAAATGTTCTTGTCCCTTCTTCCTTCATTATATCATTTGTCAAAACATTAACTAACATTAACATTAATGAATCCAAATTCCCACCTACTCTGAGTCAGCTGAACAAAAGTGAGAAAAACACTGAACTATGCTAACTGCTGTCAGTATAACCCCTGTCCTCTAAATTCAAGGGATCTCTCAGTATTTCTTGGAGATCCTTTGATATCTCCTATCCCAGTCACTTTCTTGGATTCTCAAACCATTCTCTGCTTTATAGAATCTCATCAAACTTCCAACACCTCCGCTCCCTCCTCTCTCTTAGCTAATAACCGTGCTTCCTATTTCACTGAGAAAATGGAAGTTCCACAGCTCTAACCATGGCGTACGTCGGCTTAACTGCCCACACTCTGGCTCCCCTCCTATTTGGAAGGACAGTCTGTGCCATGTCTAAGGCCAGCTCCACACATGCATGGGCACCCTCTTGCCAAAAGATATTTCACCAGCCAAGTTCACCTCTACAGGATTAATGTTTCCCTTTCCATTGGATCATTTTCATCAGCTCTAATATTTTTCCTGTTATTAAAAATACACAGAACTCTCTCCTTTTGACCAGAGATCACCTCCAGCTATCCTCTCATGCCTCTGTTCCCCTCTTCACTCATTTTACTCTATTCCTCTCCTCCTGTTCTGCCAAGGACCCTTTGCAATCAGGTTTCACTACTCTCCATTCTATCGAAACTGTTCATGTTAAGTCACCAGTGACCCCCACGTGGCTGAATCCAATGGCCAATTCTCAGTCCTTAACTTAGATGAACTACAAACAGCTTTTCACCCAGTTCATCCCTCTCTCCTTGAATAACTTTTTTCACTTGACCTCCTGGACCCTGGGCTCTGTTGAACCTCTCACCTCACTGGCTGATCCTTCTCAGTCTCATTTAATTATTCTGCCTCAAATTCTCCAACTCCAAAATCCAACTGTCCTGAAGCTCAATCCCAAGATCCCTCTACTTAATCGATACTGTGATCTACTCCCATTTCACAGCTGTAAATTACATCTATAGGCTGACTCCCCAATTAACATTTCCTCTCTGAATTTCTTCCCTGAACTTCAGATGTCAACTGCCTACTTGACATCTCACCCCAAATATCTAACATTAATTTGAAACTTAACATACCCTAAAATCTAAACCTAATCTCTTCCCCAAAACATGTTCCTTCTATTTTCTTTCCCATCTCAGTTAATGGCAACTTCATCCTCCTGTTTACCCAGTCCAAAACACTTGGAGTCATCTTTGATTCCTTTCTTTTTTTCCCCTTACATCCTAAATCTAGCTTGTTTCCAAATTCTACTGGCTTTACCTTCAAAATAGATCTGGAATACCACCACTTCTCATCATTCTGTCCTATCTTCATCTAAGACACCACCTTTCACTTGTATTATTGCAACTGCCTCCTAATCAGTATTCCTACTTCTACTCTTATTCTCCTTCACCCTATTCTCAGCAAAGCACACAAAGTGATCCTTTCAAAAAAAGTCAAATCTTTTCTTCCGCTCTTTACCTCACTCACTTATTCCAACCACGCAGGTCTTATAATTCCTAGAATGCACCAGCCATGCTCCCTCATAAGACCCTTTGCACTTGCTGTTACCTCTGCCTGGAACAGTCTATCCTCCAGATAGACATTTGCCTTCCATCACATCTCTGCTCAGATGCCACCTTTGAAGATTTCTCACATAGACACCTGGCATGCCATATCCTCTTTACCTTTCTTTTTTCTATAGTTTTATCACCATTTAGTATGCTATACATTTAATGGCTTATTGAACAGAAATTCTATTTTTCAACTGCTGTTTTTGTGCCTAGGACAATGCCGGACACACAGTGTGTATTTAAGTAAGTATTCGTTGAATGAATAAAAATAATTATTCATTTAAACACAAGACAGAAAAAAATAAATATATATGGTCCTGATTTTGTAAAACAAGTATATATGGAAGGCGATATTTATTGAACACTTTCTACCAGTTATTTTGTTGAGCATTTTCATTCCTCATCAAAATCACAACAGTCCTAGAAAATAGGTACTAGTATCTCCATCTTATATATGAGGAAACTGAAGCTGGGGAAATGTAGTTAAATTACTCTGTGTTAAATAACTAGAAAATAGCAAAGTAGTAGGAAGTGACCCAATTTTATCTAGTTTGAAGGCCCATGTTCTGTGGTTCACTCCTTCAAGTCGTGTGTACGTACTGTAAAAAAATCTTTTCGCATAGATGAAAGGGCCATTCCTTAATAAAACAACAGATAAATAAAAATAGCCATCAGACACGTATAAATCTAATTAACTTGTGGTTAGCAAAATGAAACAAAATTAAAATGGTGAGATAGTCTTCCTTTCATATTCTACTGGCAAAAAGAATTAAGCAATAATCCCCATAATATGCTAACAGAATGATCATTTATGTGTGGGAAGATCTATGTGTAAGGACTTTCATCACAGCACTGATTGTAACTGTGAAAAAGTATCCAGTAACAGAAGCTTGTTACATAAATTATGCACAGCTTAATGATCGAGTATTATGTAGTCATTAAAATGATATAAAATTGTATTTATGAGATATGAAAATGATGAGTGTATTATGACATGGAAAATGCAGGTTACAAAATAGGATGTACAGTGGAATTCCAATTGTGCATTAACAAGAACAAAAACACTTTGTATATGTCTCTATTTGAATCTCAGAATTCTGGAAGGATGTAAGTTTTAATAATTAGTATCTCTGCACAGAGAGACTATGTGTGACAATGTTCAATTCAACATTTATGGGGTTTTTTTTTTTTTTTTTTTTTTTTTTGCAGTACGCGGGCCTCTCACTGTTGTGGCCTCTCCTGTTGCAGAGCAACAGGCTCCGGACGCGCAGGCTCAGCGGCCATGGCTCACGGGCACAGCCGCTCCACGGCACGTGGGATCTTCCCGGACCGGGGCACGAACCCCGGGGCATCGGGGCATCGGCAGGCGGACTCTCAACCACTGCGCCACCAGGGAAGCCCTATGCATTTTTTATATAAAAACATAGTACCAAGTCAGATCTCTATTGGTACCCCAACATTTAGTGGCTTAACACAGCAGTTTATTATCTGTCATAATTCTGTGAGCTGTCAATCTAGACTTGTTCTGCTGGACTTGCTCAGGATCACTACATGGCTGCTGTTAGTCATCTGAAGGCTTAGCTGGGCTGGAGGTTCCAAGACAGCCCCACCCACACGTCTGGCAGTTAAGTGTTCACTACTGGTTAGGACACTTTGGTTCTTCGCATTTGATATCTCATTCTTCAGAAGACCAGACTGGGCTTTTTCACAGAATGGTGGCCTCAGGGCCCAAGTAGGTAAGAATGGACATTTCAATTCAAGGCCTTTGAAGACCTAGTTTTCAGACTTGCATGTCATCACTTATCCCACATGCTATTGGTCAAAGAAATCCACAAATTTAAGGGGGTGGAGAAACTAGATCCCACCTCTTACTGGGAAGAGTAGCAATGTCACTTTACAAAGGGGCATGGGCACAGGGAGGTGTGATTCATTGAGAACCATTATTGTAACAGTCAAAGCAATCTAACGGATTAACTATAACAAATTATTCAATTTCCCCCAACCCAACAGGCCTTCTCAGGATCCTCTCTTGAACCCAATTTAGGTTCATTTTTGGATTTAGTTGTCTGGGATTTTCTGGGCCATGGTAAGGTGGATCCATCAGGACTTTGTTATGCACAAAAGGCATAGTGGGCTCATCATTGTAGCTTATTATAAGAGCAAAGATAGTTACAGAAAAGATGTAATACCCAATGATCATGGGTTAGTGTCTGGGGAGGAGTTATCCTGAGTACGATATGATGCTTTATATTCAGATTGCCCCAGAGACTCATGCTTAATTCCTAGGATAAGAAGGAAGGGGAGAAAAAAGAGCTATTTTAATTACTATTATTATTATTTTTTGTAGTACGCAGGCCTCTCACGGTTGTGGCCTCTCCCGTTGCGGAGCACAGGTTCCGGACGCGCAGGCTCAGCGGCCATGGCTCACGGGCCCAGCTGCTCCGCGGCATGTGGGATCTTCCCGGACTGGGGCACGAACCCGTGTCCCCTGCATCGGCAGGCGGACTCTCAACCACTGCGCCACCAGGGAAGCCCCTATTTTAATTATTTTTAAATGGATTCCCGGGATATTGATCATGCTACCCATATTATCATTGGTCTCAGTGTCCAGGTTAACAAGTATCCTTCTTTAGCAGGGGTTGAAGAGCCTGGCCCTGTGAGCACCAGCAGTACTGGTCCAGAAGACATGATCAATTCCGTGTCAATGACTCTTCCAAGAATATCCAAAATCACTCTGTGACAACAGGAGCTATGGTACCCTCAGAGGTCATTGCCCACAGAACTACAGCTTTGCCCTTGAGCTGTGATATGACAAGCTACCCCCAGTACCAAATCAGAGGAGGAAAAATGGCAGTGCTATCCAAGAAGTCTGGTTAGCAGTTCAAAAATAGCATCAGAATCACTGGGGGCGGTGGGGGGGCTTTAAAAATATGTATAGGGCTCCCCTGGTGGCGCAGTGGTTGAGAGTCCGCCTGCCGATGCAGGGGACACGGGTTCGTGTCCCGGTCCGGGAGGATCCCACATGCCGCGGAGCGGCTAGACCCGTGAGCCATGGCCGCTGAGCCTGCGCGTCCGAAGCCTGTGCTCCGCAGCTGGAGAGGCCACAACAGTGAGAGGCCCACATACCACACACACACACACACACACACACACACACACACACACTATATATATATATATATATTCCTGGAGCCCACTATGGATTCTGATTTTAATGGGATGCGTCTGAAGGTGAACCAATGACTCTTTTAATGAAATCCTTTCCAGGTAATCCAGAGGCTGAACCAGGTTTTAGAATCTCTGGACTAAACACAGGGTATCCTGAGGGCTCAGACTAGTTGTGGGGAACATAGAAGAGGGGCTGCTGTTCCCCTAGCTCTTGGGTGTGCAGCCAGATCGCTTTAAGACTGTTGCTGTGACCTGCGAGATACGGGATATTTTTACTGACTCATCTTGCATAAGCAATGCAACAATACGGGTTAAATACAATTCAGCAGGTTCTAGCCACCATTTACATCACTTTTCATCATGGAAAACGTCGTGTATTTTTCAAATATCTGACTTACAAAGTGACTTTGGCAATATCACCTTTTGTAAATTGAAGATGGCCTGTAACTTGGTTGCCTTAGCAACAAATTGGATTTTGAACATTAACATTTGAATCCAGATGGTCATTCCAGGAAGACAAGAAGTAGCCTCAGTCCACTTTGGAATGCACCCATCAGTACCCTCCACATCAACATCTGACACGGTCCTAAGATACATCGTATTGTCTTTAACCCTAGTCAGAGCCATGCACATTTCCAAGGCTGGATTACACTGTTCTCTTCATTAAAGAGACAGCAACGTGGAGTAAAACTGACCATTGACTTTGAAGGCAAACCTCTTCTAGTGTCTGATTCAGAGCCATCTTTGTTAGAATTAAATGGGCTTTAATACGGTTTCTTTTCCTCTAAGGAAGCTTGATTTTAGATGGGCACAGTTGATGGATTAATTCATTTTTCTTGAGAACTCATCTTTTTCTAGGCCCTGTGCTAGGTCCTATAGATACAAGCACAGCTATTGTAATTTCTGTCTTCAAGGAGCTCAAGTCTGGAGAGGAGATGATATTTAAATCACTGCTATGTGTTGTCAGAAGGGACAGTGTAAAGGTGTTTGCAAAACTAGGGGAGCCCAGAGGAGTCCAGATGAGGATAGGACTACTCCCTCTCTAAGAGGGTCAGAAAAGATGCTCTCAAGAAGTCACAACCTACTGGATAAGGAAGACTATACAGTGAAGAGAGGGGATGAAGGATTTATCTTTGCAAAGGCCAGAACTGGAAGCTCATGGTACATTCAGGGCATTCCATGCATTCTGATGCTTGAGAAGAGAAAGTAAGGGCCCTGCAAGTCACACTAAGTGCTTGGGTTTTAGAGGATGGGAGCTACTGGAGGGGTCTGAGCAGGTGGAGCAACGCGATCAAATGCACATCTTAGAAAGCTGGTAGCCATCTAGGAGGATAAATTAAAGTAAGGCAGCCAAACAGTACGGGGCTATTTATACAGTTGGGGCAAGGGATGATTTGGATTTTAGATGGTGGACCTATACTGAGGGAATAGGTGTTTGGTGGCCAGTTGGATGTAAGGTTTGAGGAAGAGGGTAGAGTCCAAGGTGCTTTCAGGATTCTGGCTTGTGGATGGAGGATCTACTTTTTACCAGGACAGAAATACCAGGGGAGAAGCAGTTTTGATAATTCAGATTTCAACTCGGAATAACTAAAAATGTTAAGATGATTTTAAAAAGCACCCACTTTTTATTTTAAAAAAGCAAACAAACCAAAAACTTCTATCAGCGATGTTAATGCATCGCTGGCCTAATACCTCAGAAGCTTATTTGATTTAGTCTCTTTTCACCCCACTCTGCCCATCACCCCTTCTGAATATCCCCCAATAGACAATATGCAAGGGAAGTTTTGCCAAATAAAGCCATCACTTAATGTAAACCTTGGCAGGGTAGTAGGGAGCTAGGTAAGTAAAGTGATAGTAATATTTATATCATATTCTGTAGTTTTCAAAATACTTCTACCCAATCCATCTCACGGTAATAACAATCCAGTAAGGAAAATACGGGGATTATTTCTTAACCACTATTTTACAGATGAGAACACGCACACACAATAACAAACAAAGGCAGCCGTGGGGTGTTAGAAGAAGCCTGGACTCAATTACAACTGCATTCAAACATCATCTCTGCAGATGGTACGCATGTGTGAACTTGGACGCGTCATCATTCTTTCCAAGCCCCAAGCCCGTCCTAGAAAATGGGGTTAGTAGTGCTGTTGTGAGGATCGCGCGCTGCAATGGATGTGCCCAACACAGGCTTAACTAAAGGATGTTCAAATCCCAGGCACCATCGCTATCACAGTCAGCCTGATCAGCAGGCAGAAGTGGAGGCAGACCACTGGAACAAACCCGAAGCCACTGGGACGGACTATCCCAGTGTAACTTTTTAAGATCACGTTTGAAATATTTCATACCTACTGCTCTGGACCGGCTGGGCAGCAGGAGTCTTTTGCTGTCCGGAGCCTTCTATCTGTCCCACTGGTCAAAGCTGGTGGACAACTGGCCTATCAATCAGCCTCTTTGTGCTGAGAATTTGGAACTGGGTCCCTATGATTCGAATCAGGCTAAAAACAGTTATAAAGGGCTAGAATGGTACATTTTGCCATGCGAAGGAGTCGGGGGAGCACAGAGAAAAGTGAGCAGTGGTGAGAATGAAGCAGGTTTGCAGACAAAGCAGAGAAGCTGTGAAGGGAGAAGGAGAGAAGGATGGAGAGAGACAGAACCAGCTGCTGCGTCCATTTCTGTTGTAGGTTTTAGTTCCCCAAAGCTTCACTGACTTGAGATTTGTGAGTTATCCTTGTACCTTTCCAGCAAATCTTCCTCTCTTGATTAAACCAGGTGGAGTAGGTTTCTATTATTTGCAGCTAACCAAAATGAGGGTCTATTTTCAGATAATTGGGCCCAAGAGGCTGGAGGCAAGCACACAACCAACTTATTTGTGAAAAATGCAAAGAAATTTACATGCTCCTTCTCAGAAAGCTGGCTTCTTTTCCCATGGAAGATAGAGCAGTAAAAAAGGGAGTTGGCAACAGCATTGTGTCCGCTCTGAATGGAACTGAGTCTGACCCAATGGCCTATATCCATTAATATGCAGCCTTTATGATAGAGAGGGAGGGGAGCAGAGGGAGAGAGAGGGAAAGGGAGAGAGAACAAGAGAGAAGGGGACTCAACAATCTGGTTTCCAACAAAGCAAGAGAGATAACAATGCACAGTGTGGATTATAAGGCATTTAGTCTTCAGGAACTTGCAAGAACATCTGCTATTCATGCTGCCTTGGGTCTTGGCTGTCTCAGAAGGACTGCGGCGTGTGTGTGTGTCTTCACATGCGCTTATGTGTGTTCATGCATGAATATGTGAGTTTTGAAAGAAACGCAACCACATTTGACTTCATGAATGGCGAAAATAAGCAGCTCCAACAATGACACAGTTTTTAAAAAGATGTTTGTTTCATTATGCTAATGCAATACTTAGGGTATTTGGAAAACACATAAAAGAAGAAAGAAAATAAAAAGCCTTGGCCCTCGTATCCGAGCAGCCACTCTAAATATTTTTACGCATCTCTTCTACTTTTTTCCTTTTTCCTATTCATTTTTACATAGTTTCCATCATTCCAGATAAACAATTTTCATTCTGCTTTTGTTATTTTATTATATAAAACCTGCATCCTTGACTCTTCAACTTCCTAATAAACACTTTTGATGACTCTGAAATATTCCATCATGCCAAGTACCATCATTTACCGAGCAAGTTTCTACTTCTTTTCAGTAGTTTCATTTTTTCACAATTGTAAGTGATACCACAATGCTTAGCTTTGTTAGCACGAGTGTTTGTTTTAAGATTATGCTGGACTTGTATTGATGAATGTACCACAAACAATGACCTTTCTCAAGTGCTGGCTAGATGGCTATATCTACTAACAACATGTGAGTGACTGGTGACATGGTTTGTGGATAACCTTTTAGGGACCTGTGGGATTAAAGCATTGTGACCTAGGGTTAAATTTTAATAGTAGAGATATATTAATTCCTTTCTGTCCTGAAGACTTTTTTTTTTTTTTTTTTTTTTTTTTTT